>NC_054476.1:142388362-142620134 GCF_017639515.1 Carcharodon carcharias
CATTCACCCCCGTCTCTCCCACCCCTATTCACTCTCCCTCTACCCCCATTCACTCCCCCCTCTCCCTCACTTCCTCTCCCCATTCACGCCCCCTCCCTACCCCATTCACCCCCATCTCTCCCTCTATCCCTCTCCCCCATTCATAACCCTCCTCACTCCATCCCCCCATTCACCCCCCGCTCCCCGCATTCACCCCCCAACCACCACCCATTCACCCTCCCTCTTCCCCCATTTACCCCCCATTTCTCCCTCTCTCCATCTCCCCCATTCACCCGGTCCTCTCTCCCTCCCGCTTAACCCCCTTCTCTCTCCCCCATTCTCACACTCTCTCCATCCACGCATTCACACCCCTCTCTCCCTCCCCCATTCACTTCCATTCCCTCCCCCCATTCACCCCCGCTCCCTCTCCCCATTCACCCTCCCTCCCTCCACCCATTCACCTCCCCTCTTCCTCCCCATTCAGCCCCCGTCCCCCCATTCACGCCCCCTCCACCCATTCACCCTCCCTCTGCCCGCATTCATCTCCCTCTCTCCCTCTCCCCCATTCACTTCCATTCTCTCCCCCCATTCACCCACCTCTCTCCCTCCCCCCATTCACCCACCTCTCTCCCTCCCCCCATTCACCCACCTCTCTCCCTCCCCCCATTCACCCCCCTCTCTCCCTCCCCCTATTCAACCCCCTTTCCCGGCCCCCATTCACCCCCTTCTCCTCCCAATTCCCCTCTCTCTAACCCCATTCACCCCTCTCTTTCCCTCCCACCATTCACCCCCCTCTCTCCCTCTCTCCCTCTCCCCCCATTCACCCCCCTCTCTGCCTCACCCTCCTCTCTCCCTCCCCCCATTCACACCTCTCCCTCCCCCATTCACCCCCCCTCTCTCTGTCCCCCCATTCACCCCCTCTCTCCCTCCCCCATTCACCCCCCTCTCCCTCTCTCCCTCACCCCATTCACCCCCTCCCTCCACCCATTCACCCCCCTTGCCCGCATTCACCTCCCTCTCTCCCCCTCCCCCATTCACCTCCGTCCCCCTCCCCCTATTCACCCCCCTCCCTCCCTCCCTCCCCCCATTTACACGCCTCTCCCTCCCCCCATTCACACCCCCTCTCCCTCCCTCCCCCATTTATTCCCCTCTCTCCCAACCCTATTCACCCACCCTCTCCCTACCCCAATCTCCCCTCTCTCACTCTCCCCCCATTCATGCCCCCTCTCTCCCTGTCTCCTTCCCTCCCCCCATTCAGCCCCCTCTCCCTCCACCCATTCACCATCCCTCTGCCCGCATTCACCACCCTCTTTCCCTCTCCCCCATTCACCTCCCTCTCCCTCTCCCCCCATTCAGCCACCGCCCTCCCCCCATTCAGCCCCCCGCCCCCCATTCACCACCTCCCTCCCCCATTCACTTCCCTTCCCTGCCTCCATTCACCCCTGCTCCCTCCACCCATTCACCATCCCTCTGCCCGCATTCACCTCCCTCTTTCCCTCTTCCCCATTCACCTCCCTCTCCCTCTCCCCCCATTCAGCCACCGCCCTCCCCCCATTCAGCCCCCCGCCCCCCATTCACCACCCCTCTCCCTCCCCCCATTCACCCCCTCCCTCCCCCATTCACTTCCCTTCCCTGCCTCCATTCACCCCTGCTCCCTCCACCCATTCACCATCCCTCTGCCCGCATTCACCTCCCTCTTTCCCTTTTCCGTCATTCAGCTCCCTCTCTCCCTCTCCTCCCATTTAAGCCCCCCTCTCCCTCCCCCTCCCCATTCACTCCCGCTGCCCTCATTCACCCCTCTCCCTCCACCCATTCACCCCCTCCCTCTCCTCATTCACCCCCTCCCTTCCCCCATTCACCCCCTCCCTTCCCCCATTCACTCCCCCACTTGCCCCATTCACCCCCTCTCTCCCTCCCCCTGTTCACCCCCCTCCCTACCCCAATTCACCACCCCTCTCCCTCTCCCTCCCCCATTCAGCCCATCTCCCTCCCCCCATTCAGCCCTTCTCCCCCCCCATTCAGCCCTTCTCCCCCCCCATTCAACCCATCTCCCTCCGCCCATTTACACCCCTCTCTTCCACCCCAATTCACCCTACCTCTCCCTCCCCCCATTCAACCCCCATTCACTCCCCACTCTCCCTCCCCCCCATTCACCGCCCCCCACCCCGCCGTCTGATCCCAGGCTTCAGTCTCCCGTAGTCAGTCCCGTCTCCGGTGAAACATTTACAAATTAACACGACAAGTTTTGAATTTACAGACTTTCGGATGTTGGAATCTCGGGAAACGGCTCCCGGACCCTCAACTCGGGGCCAAATCCGCTTCCCAGAGCCGCCGCCTCCGGGTCCCGGGGACTCCGGGTCTCATCACCTCCTCAATCAGATGGACAGAGACCTCGGGGTCGGCGACACTCGACTGTCCCTGGGGGGTCCGGACTGGAATCCGTGCTGCTGCCCCCTCCCTCCGGAAGATGAGGCCGGTTCCAGCCTGGGATCGAACCCAGAGCTTCATTCACACAATGTGGAGCAAGTGTCCATTTCTAACCAGGAGCCAGCACCTTTCATAGCTCAGTGTGTGTACACGTCCTGTCTGTTCAGATACCTGCAAAACGGCCCAGCCTGTGTACCACCAGGTGTGTCTTTGACAAGATGTGTATACTACCTGGCGTGTACACTACAATATGTGTATACAATCAGGCATGTATACTACCAGGTGTGTATACTACTAGGTTTCTATACTACAAGGTTTGTGTGCCACCAGGTGTATATACCACGATGTGTGTATTCTACAAGGTGTGCAAAGCACCAGGTGTGTGTATGCTGCCAGGTGTGTATACCATCAGTTGTGTTTACACCACCAGGTATGTATACTGTCAAGCTTGTATAATACAAGGTGCATACACTAGAATGTGTGTGTATACCACAAGGTGTGAGTAGTACCAGGTGTGTATACTACCATGTGTGTATACCATCTTTGTCGCATGAATGAGGTGACCAAGAAACTAACAGCCCTGCCACTGGCGAAGGTACATAATCCCACCCAGTACAACGAGAGAATGCGTACTACAAGGTGTGTATACCACCATGTGTGTATACCACGATGTGTGCATTCTACTAGGTGTGCAAAACACCAGGTGTGTATGCTGCCAGGCGTGTTCACTAACATGTGTGTATACTGCAAGGTGTGTATACTACCAGGTCTGTATACTACAGTGTGTATACCACCAGGTATGTATACTACCAGGCGTGTTTACTATCAGATGTGTATACCACCATGTCTTTATGCCACTGTGTGTGTATACCACCAGGCATGTGTGCTACCAGCTGTGTATACCGCCTGTTGTGGATGCTACAAGGTGTGTATACTACCAGATGTATATACTATAAGATGTGTATGCCACCGGTTGTGTTTACCACCAGGTGAGTATACTACCAGGCATGTTTACTACCAGATGCATATGCTACCAGGTGTATATACAACCAGGTGTGTATACTACCAGATGTGTATACCACCAGATGCATATACTACCAGGTCTGTAAACTACCAGATGTGTATATAACCAGTTATGTATACTACAAGGTGCGTATACCACCAGGTGTGTATACCACGATGTGTGTATTCTACAAGGTGTGCAAAGCACCAGGTGTGTATACCACCGGTGAATATGCTACCAGGTGTATTTACTACCAGGTGAGTTTAGCACCAGGTATGTAAACCACAAGTTGTGTATACCACCACATATGTATACCACCAGGTGTCCATACCACCAGGTGTGCATAGTACAAGGTGTGTATACCATCAGATCTGTATATCACCAGGTATGTATACCACCAGGTGTGAATACAACCAGGTTTGTATACCACCAGGGTGTATACTACCTGGTGTGTATACCACCAGATGTGTATACTACCAGGTGTGTACACCATCAGGTGCATATATTGCAAGGTGTGCATACTACCAGGGGTGTATACCACTAGGTGTATATACTACAAGGTGTCTATACTACCAGGTGTCTATACCACCAGGTGTGCATATTACAAGGTGTGTATACCATCAGATCTGTATACCACCAGGTGTGTAGACCACCAGGCATGTTTACTACCAAGCCTGTTTACTACCAGGCATGTATACTACCAGGTGTGTATACTACCAGTTATGTGTACTGCCAGGTGTGTATACCATCAATTGTGTACCCTGCTAGGTGTGTATACTACCAGGTGTGTATACCACCAGGTGCGTATGCCACCAGGTGCCTATACCACCATGTGCATTCACTGCCAGGTGTGTTCACTACCATGAGTGCATATCAGGTGTGTATCTTACACCATGTATACTACCAGGTGTTTATACTACAAGCTGTGTATACCACTATGTCTGTACTACCGGGGGCACATACCACCAGATGTTTATACTACAAGGTTTCTACATTACCAGGTGTGTACACTACCAGGTGTGTATAACACTAGGTGTATATACCAGCAGGTGTGCATGCTACAAGGTGTGTATACTACCAGGTTTGTACACTTCAAGGTGTCTATACCACCAGGTGTGTATACTGCAAGGTGTGTATCGTACTAGGAGTGTATACCATCAGGTGTGTATACTACCAGATTTGTATACAACAAAGTGTGTATACCATCTGGTGTGTACCAGGTTTGTACACTACAAGGTGTGTATACCACCAGGTGTATATGTTGCAAGGTGTGCATACTGGAAGGTGCATATGCTACAGGGTCTGTATAATACAAGGTGTGTATACTACCAGGTGTGTATACCACCAGTTTTGTACACTACAAAGTGTGTATACCACCAGGCGTATATACTGCATAGTATATAGTGTGTATAGTACAAAGTGTGTATATTACTAGGTGGGCATACTATAAGGTGTATATTAATACCAGGTGTGTATACTATGAGGCGTGTATACTATGAAGTGTGTACACCACTGCTGTGTATATATCAAGGTGTATATACGATCAGGTATGTATACTACAAAGTGTTTATACCACCAGTCATGTATACGGCCAGGTGTGTATACTACAAGGGGGTGTATATCACCAGGTGTGTATACTACCAGGTGTGTATACTACCAGGTGTGTAAGCCATCAGGTAAGTATACTACCATGTGCATTCACTGCCAGGTGTGTTCACTACCATGAGTGCATATCAGGTGTGTATCTTACACCATGTATACTACCAGGTGTTTATACTACAAGCTGTGTATACCACTATGTCTGTACTACCGGAGGCGCATACCACCAGGTGTGTACACTACAAGGTTTCTACACTATCAGGTGTGTACACACTTCCAGGTGTGTATAACACCAGGTGTATATACTACCAGGTGTGCATACTACAAGGTGTGTATACTACCAGGTTTGTACACTTCAAGGTGTCTATACCACCAGGTGTGTATACTGCAAGGTGTGTATAGTACTAGGAGTGTATACCATCGGGTGTGTATACTACCAGATTTGTATACAACAAAGTGTGTATACCATCTGGTGTGTACCAGGATTGTACACTACAAGGTGTGTATACCACCAGGTGTATATATTGCAAGGTGTGCATTCTGCAAGGTGCATATGCTACAGGGTCTGTATAATACAAGGTGTGTATACTACCAGGTGTGTATACCACCAGTTTTGTACACTACAAAGTATGTATACCACCAGGTGTATATATTGCAAGGTGTGCATTCTGCAAGGTGCATATGCTACAGGGTCTGTATAATACAAGGTGTGTATACTACCAGGTGTGTATACCCCCAGTTTTGTACACTACAAAGTATGTATACCACCAGGTGTATATACTGCATAGTATATAGTGTGTATAGTACAAGGCGTGTATATTACTAGGTGGGCATACTATAAGGTGTATATTAATACCAGGTGTGCGTACTACGAGGTGTGTATACTATGAGGTGTGTATACCACTGCTGTGTATATATCAAGGTGTATATATAATCAGGTATGTATACTACAAAGTGTTTATACCACCAGTCATGTATACTGCCAGGTGTGTATACTACAAGGGTGTGTATACCACCAGGTGTGTATACTACGAGGTGTGTATACTACCAGGTGTGTACACTACAAAGTGTATACCACCAGGTGTGTATATTAAATGGGGTGAATACTACCAGGTGTGCATACCAACAGGTGTACATACTACAAGGTGTTTTTATTGCAAGTTGTGTATACTACCAGGTGTGTATATCATCAGATGTGTATACTACTAGGTTTGTACACTTCAAGGTGTGTATACCACCAGGTGTGCATATTACAAGGTGTGTATATTACCAGGTGTGTATACCATCAGGTGTGTATTCTACCAGCTTTGTATACAACAAGGTGTGTATACCACCTGGTGTGTATACTACCTGGTTTGTACACTACAAGATGTGTATACCATCAAGTGTGTATACTGCAAGGTGCCTACACAACAGCATGTGCATACTACAAGGTGTGTATACTACCAGGTGTGCATACCACCAGGTGTGTGATCTACCAGGTGTTTACACCACCAGGTATGTATACTGCCAGGCTTGTATAATTCAAGGTGCATACACTAGAATGTGTATATACCACAAGGTGTGTGTACTACCATGTGTGTATACCATCAGGTGTGCATACTACAAGGTGTGTATATCACCAGGTGTGTATATTGCAAGGAGTGTATACTACATGGTGTCTATACCATCAAGTTTGTATACTATTAGATGTGTATACAACAAGGTGTGTATACTATATGGTGTGTATACCTTATTCTTTTTCCCCTTGGGGGAGGAGGTGGAGTAGCGGTATTGTCACTGGACCAGTATGCCAGAGACCCAGGGTAATGCTCTGGGGAGCCCCATTCAAATCCCACCACAACAGATGGTGAAACTTGCATTCAATAAAAATCTGGAATTAAAAGTCTAATGATGACCAAGAAGCCATTGCTGATTGTCGTAAAAACCCATCTGGTTCATGAATGTCCTTTAGGGAAGGAAATCTGCTGTCCTTACCTGGTCTGGCCCACATGTGACTCCAGACCCACAGCAATGTGCTAGACTGTTAAATGCCCTCTGAACACAGGCAGTTAGAGATGGGTAATAAATGTTGGCCTAGCCAGCGCCACCCACATCCCATGAACAAATTTTTTAAAAATCAGGTGTGTGTCATTCTCAGGATTTGGGCTTCACTGGCTGGGACACCCACTCACCAGATCCCACACCCACTCACCCCGTCCCACACCCACTCACCCCGTCCCACACCCACTCACCCAGTCACACACCCACTCACCCAGTCCCCACACCCACTCACCCAGTCCCACACCCACTCACCCAGCCCCACACCCACTCACCCAGTCTCACACCCACTCACCCAGATCCCACACCCACTCACCCAGTCCCACACCCACTCACCCCGACCCACACCCACTCACCCATCCCACACCCACTCACCCAGTCCCCACACCCACTCACCCAGTCCCACACCCACTCACCCAGTCCCACACCCACTCACCCAGTCCCACACCCACTCACCCCGACCCACACCCACTCACCCAGTCCCACACCCACTCACCCAGTCCCCACACCCACTCACGCAGTCCCACACCCACTCACCAGATCCCACACCCACTCACCCCGTCCCACACCCACTCACCCATTCCCACACCCACTCACACAGTCTGAAACCCACTCATCCAGTCCCCACACCCACTCACCCCGTCCCACACCCACTCACCCCGTCCCACACCCACTCACCCAGTCCCACACCCACTCACCCCGTCCCACACCCACTCACCCAGTCCCACACCCACTCACCCCGACCCACACCCACTCACCCAGTCCCACATCCACTCACCCAGTCCCACATCCACTCACCCAGTCCCACACCCACTCACCCAGTCCCACACCCACTCACCCAGTCCCACACCCACTCACCCAGTCTCACACCCACTCACCCACTCCCACACCCACTCACCCAGTCCCACACCCACTCACCCAGTCCCACACCCACTCACCCCGACACACACCCACTCACCCACTCCCACACCCACTCACCCAGTCCCACACCCACTCACCCAGTCCCACACCCACTCACCCAGTCCCACACCCACTCACCCAGTCTCACACCCACTCACCCACTCCCACACCCACTCACCCAGTCCCACACCCACTCACCCAGTCCCACACCCACTCACCCCGACACACACCCACTCACCCCGACACACACCCACTCACCCAGTCCCACACCCACTCACCCAGTCCCACACCCACTCACCCAGTCTCACACCCACTCACCCAGTCTCACACCCACTCACCCAGCCCCATACCCACTCACCCAGTCCCACATCCACTCACCCAGTCCCACACCCACTCACCCCGACCCACACCCACTCACCCAGTCCCACACCCACTCACCCAGTCTCACACCCACTCACCCAGTTCCACACCCACTCACCCAGTCCGAATCCCACTCACCCAGTCCCACATCCACTCACCCAGTCCGAATCCCACTCACCCCGTCCCACACCCACTCACCCAGTCCGAATCCCACTCACCCCGTCCCACACCCACTCACCCACTCCCACACCCACTCACCCCGTCCCACACCCACTCACCCAGTCCCACACCCACTCACCCAGTCCCACACCCACTCACCCAGTCACACACCCACTCACCCAGTCCCACACCCACTCACCCAGTCCGAATCCCACTCACCCCACCCACACCCACTCACCCAGTGCCACACCCACTCACCCAGTCTCACACCCACTCACCCAGTCCCACACCCACTCACCCACTCCCATACCCACTCACCCAGTCCCACACCCACTCACCCCGACCCACACCCACTCACCCCGACCCACACCCACTCACCCAGCCCCACACCCACTCACCCAGTCTCACACTCACTCACCCAGTCCCACACCCACTCACCCACTCCCATACCCACTCACCTAGTCCCACACCCACTCACCCCGACCCACACCCACTCACCCCGACCCACACCCACTCACCCAGCCCCACACCCACTCACCCAGTCTCACACCCACTCACCCAGTCTCACACCCACTCACCCAGTCCCACACCCACTCACCCAGTCACACACCCACTCACCCAGTCCCACACCCACTCACCCAGTCCGAATCCCACTCACCCCGACCCACACCCACTCACCCAGTCCCACACCCACTCACCCAGTCTCACACCCACTCACCCAGTCTCACACGCACTCACCCAGTCCCACACCCACTCACCCACTCCCATACCCACTCACCCAGTCCCACACCCACTCACCCCGACCCACACCCACTCACCCCGACCCACACCCACTCACCCCGACCCACACCCACTCACCCAGCCCCACACCCACTCACCCAGTCTCACACTCACTCACCCAGTCCCACACCCACTCACCCACTCCCATACCCACTCACCCAGTCCCACACCCACTCACCCCGACCCACACCCACTCACCCCGACCCACACCCACTCACCCAGCCCCACACCCACTCACCCAGTCTCACACCCACTCACCCAGTCTCACACCCACTCACCCAGTCCCACACCCACTCACCCAGTCCCACACCCACTCACCCAGTCCCACACCCACTCACCCCGACCCACACCCACTCACCCAGTCCCACACCCACTCACCCAGTCCCACACCCACTCACCCAGTCCCACACCCACTCACCCCGACCCACACCCACTCACCCAGTCCCACACCCACTCACCCAGTCCCACACCCACTCACCCCGACCCACACCCACTCACCCAGTCCCACACCCACTCACCCAGTCCCACACCCACTCACCCAGTCCGAATCCCGCTCACCCAGTCCCACACCCACTCACCCAGTCCGAATCCCACTCACCCAGTCCCACACCCACTCACCCAGTCTCACACCCACTCACCCAGTCCCACACCCACTCACCCAGTCCCACACCCACTCACCCAGTCTCACACGCACTCACCCAGTCTCACACCCACTCACCCAGTCTCACACCCACTCACCCCGACCCACACCCACTCACCCATCCCACACCCACTCACCCAGTCCCCACACCCACTCACCCAGTCCCACACCCACTCACCCAGTCCCACACCCACTCACCCAGTCCCACACCCACTCACCCCGACCCACACCCACTCACCCAGTCCCACACCCACTCACCCAGTCCCCACACCCACTCACGCAGTCCCACACCCACTCACCAGATCCCACACCCACTCACCCCGTCCCACACCCACTCACCCAGTCCCACACCCACTCACCCCGTCCCACACCCACTCACCCAGTCCCATACCCACTCACCCAGTCCCACACCCACTCACCCAGTCCCACATCCACTCACCCAGTCAGAAACCCACTCACCCAGTCCCACATCCACTCACCCAGTCAGAAACCCACTCACCCAGTCCCACACCCACTCACCCAGTCCCACACCCACTCACCCAGCCCCACACCCACTCACCCAGTCCCACACCCACTCACCCCGACCCACACCCACTCACCCCGACCCACACCCACTCACCCAGCCCCACACCCACTCACCCAGTCTCACACTCACTCACCCAGTCCCACACCCACTCACCCACTCCCATACCCACTCACCTAGTCCCACACCCACTCACCCCGACCCACACCCACTCACCCCGACCCACACCCACTCACCCAGCCCCACACCCACTCACCCAGTCTCACACCCACTCACCCAGTCTCACACCCACTCACCCAGTCCCACACCCACTCACCCAGTCCCCACACCCACTCACGCAGTCCCACACCCACTCACCAGATCCCACACCCACTCACCCAGTCCCACATCCACTCACCCATTCCCACACCCACTCATCCAGTCTGAAACCCACTCATCCAGTCCCCACACCCACTCACCCCGTCCCACACCCACTCACCCAGTCCCACACCCACTCACCCAGTCCCACATCCACTCACCCATTCCCACACCCACTCATCCAGTCTGAAACCCACTCATCCAGTCCCCACACCCACTCACCCCGTCCCACACCCACTCACCCAGTCACACACCCACTCACCCAGTCCCACACCCACTCACCCAGTCCGAATCCCACTCACCCCGACCCACACCCACTCACCCAGTCCCACACCCACTCACCCAGTCTCACACCCACTCACCCAGTCTCACACGCACTCACCCAGTCCCACATCCACTCACCCATTCCCACACCCACTCATCCAGTCTGAAACCCACTCATCCAGTCCCCACACCCACTCACCCCGTCCCACACCCACTCACCCAGTCCCACACCCACTCACCCAGTCCCACATCCACTCACCCATTCCCACACCCACTCATCCAGTCTGAAACCCACTCATCCAGTCCCCACACCCACTCACCCCGTCCCACACCCACTCACCCAGTCCCACACCCACTCACCCCGTCCCACACCCACTCACCCAGTCCCACACCCACTCACCCCGACCCACACCCACTCACCCCGTCCCACACCCACTCACCCAGTCCCACACCCACTCACCCCGACCCACACCCACTCACCCAGTCCCACATCCACTCACCCAGTCCCACATCCACTCACCCAGTCCCACACCCACTCACCCAGTCCCACACCCACTCACCCAGTCCCACACCCACTCACCCAGTCCCACACCCACTCACCCAGTCTCACACCCACTCACCCACTCCCACACCCACTCACCCAGTCCCACACCCACTCACCCAGTCCCACACCCACTCACCCCGACACACACCCACTCACCCACTCCCACACCCACTCACCCAGTCCCACACCCACTCACCCAGTCCCACACCCACTCACCCAGTCCCACACCCACTCACCCAGTCTCACACCCACTCACCCACTCCCACACCCACTCACCCAGTCCCACACCCACTCACCCAGTCCCACACCCACTCACCCCGACACACACCCACTCACCCCGACACACACCCACTCACCCAGTCCCACACCCACTCACCCAGTCCCACACCCACTCACCCAGTCTCACACCCACTCACCCAGCCCCATACCCACTCACCCAGTCCCACATCCACTCACCCAGTCCCACACCCACTCACCCCGACCCACACCCACTCACCCAGTCCCACACCCACTCACCCAGTCTCACACCCACTCACCCAGTTCCACACCCACTCACCCAGTCCGAATCCCACTCACCCAGTCCCACATCCACTCACCCAGTCCGAATCCCACTCACCCCGTCCGAATCCCACTCACCCCGTCCCACACCCACTCACCCACTCCCACACCCACTCACCCCGTCCCACACCCACTCATCCAGTCCCACACCCACTCACCCAGTCCCACACCCACTCACCCAGTCACACACCCACTCACCCAGTCCCACACCCACTCACCCAGTCCGAATCCCACTCACCCCGACCCACACCCACTCACCCAGTGCCACACCCACTCACCCAGTCTCACACCCACTCACCCAGTCCCACACCCACTCACCCACTCCCATACCCACTCACCCAGTCCCACACCCACTCACCCCGACCCACACCCACTCACCCCGACCCACACCCACTCACCCCGACCCACACCCACTCACCCAGCCCCACACCCACTCACCCAGTCTCACACTCACTCACCCAGTCCCACACCCACTCACCCACTCCCATACCCACTCACCCAGTCCCACACCCACTCACCCCGACCCACACCCACTCACCCCGACCCACACCCACTCACCCAGCCCCACACCCACTCACCCAGTCTCACACCCACTCACCCAGTCTCACACCCACTCACCCAGTCCCACACCCACTCACCCAGTCACACACCCACTCACCCAGTCCCACACCCACTCACCCAGTCCGAATCCCACTCACCCCGACCCACACCCACTCACCCAGTCCCACACCCACTCACCCAGTCTCACACCCACTCACCCAGTCTCACACGCACTCACCCAGTCCCACACCCACTCACCCACTCCCATACCCACTCACCCAGTCCCACACCCACTCACCCCGACCCACACCCACTCACCCCGACCCACACCCACTCACCCAGCCCCACACCCACTCACCCACTCCCATACCCACTCACCCAGTCCCACACCCACTCACCCCGACCCACACCCACTCACCCCGACCCACACCCACTCACCCAGCCCCACACCCACTCACCCAGTCTCACACCCACTCACCCAGTCTCACACCCACTCACCCAGTCCCACACCCACTCACCTAGTCCCACACCCACTCACCCAGTCTCACACCCACTCACCCAGTCCCATACCCACTCACCCAGCCCCACACCCACTCACCCAGTCCCACATCCACTCACCCAGTCAGAAACCCACTCACCCAGTCTCACACCCACTCACCTAGTCCCACACCCACTCACCTAGTCCCACACCCACTCACCCAGTCTCACACCCACTCACCTAGTCCCACACCCACTCACCCAGACCAAAACCCACTCACCCACTCCCACACCCACTCACTCAGTCTGGCACCCACTCACCCACTCACACATCCAATCACCCAGTCCCACACCACTCACCCACTCCCATACCCACTCACCCAGTCCCACACCCACTCACCCAGTCCCACACCCACTCACCCAGTCCCACACCCACTCACCCTGTCCCACACCCACTCACCCAGTCCCACATTCACTCACCCAGTCTGAAACCCACTCATCCAGTCCGACACCCACTCAGTCACTCACATACCCACTCACCCAGTCTCACACCCACTCACCTAGTCCCACACCCACTCATCTAGTCCCACACCCACTCACCCAGTCCCACATCCACTCACCCAGTCCGAAACCCACTCATCCAGTCCGACACCCACTCAGCCACTCCCATACCCACTCACCCAGTCTCACATCCACTCACCTAGTCCCACACCCACTCATCCAGTACGACACCCACTCACCCAGTCCCACACCCACTCATCCAGTACGACACCTACTCACCCAGTCTCACACCCACTCACCCAGCCCCACACCCACTCACCAAGTCCCACACCCATTCACGAAGCCCCACACCCACTCACCCAGTGCCACACCCACTCAGCAAGTCCCACACCGAGTCTCCTACCTACTCACCAATTCCCACACCGAGTCTCCCACCCACTCACGCAGTGCCACACACACTCACCCAGCCCCACACCCAGTCACAAATTGGGCTATTGAGGGAAATGGGTGGTGATGCTTATTCCTAAATTAATGTGTTTGTTTCCCTGTGCGTGAATGTAATTAAGTTGGTGACTCCATTTAAGTTATCCATTACCCATGGTAACAAGGAGGAACTCCCCTCTCTAAGAGATAGTTTGGGCTTCCATTTGAAAACTGTGAGGATGAGATTTTTGAAATCAGACAATTGCTATTTTGGAATCTGTAGTTTCCCCTACATCTGCCCATGCCTGGGAACCAGTCGGAAATCTGCAACAAGTGTGCACTGACCAAGAGATGTGTCATCTACAAAGCGGGTGAATAACAATAGTATATAAAGTCGTCACTTGCAGGCAGCTTTCTCAGTAGTATTATTAGTTAGAGCTGGGTTTACAGATAGCTAGGAAGTACATGTCTAAGTGTTTGCTTAAGTCACTGTTGCAGTTGGGAGGCCGTGAATCAAGTTTTAGTCGTTTGTTGTTAATTGAGTGTTAAGTGCACGACAACAGCAAATTACACAGAGGTTCTAAGAATTCATCAGAACCCAACAGCGGCTTGGCATTTGATCTGTTACCCTGCGGCTGATTAAAACTGGATGCTAAGCAATGTGTGTTCACAGACCTGGTTTGCATGCTGGTCCCACAGAGTGGAAAATACATATGTCTAATTATTCACAGCTTAGGGCAGCAACATGCAAGCAGGACTCCAATTTCTGAGGCTGCAGATTTTTGGTGCTGCCAGTGAGATCTGTTTTCAAAACTCAGCACCTGATGGCCAAGACATGCTGGAACCTTGTCTGAACCCTGGAGATTCCATCCAGTGACTGCCTGGCTTGGTAGAGCACTGAATAGACCCACTCCTGTTATCATCATAAGGATATTACTTCAGATTGAATCCCTACTTGAGCTCCAAACACTGACAGATTAGTTTGAAAAAAAATATTTCAGGGAAACAGTATTTCTGCAACAGGCTTAAATGGTAACTGCACAGGAACTCCCAGGGAGACAAGAACTCCCTGTTAACTGATTGTAGGCAGCATCAGAACAGGTGGTAGGAGTCAAAAGGAGTTTATGCCAGGATCTTACAAGACCATTTCGATTTTGTCACATTCTCCCTGAAGGTGCTGACTCTCACTGGGGAACAATTCCTGAAGGTGCTGACTCTCACTGGGAGACAGTTCCTGAAGGTGCTGACTCTCACTGGGGGACAGTTCCTGAAGGTGCTGACTCTCACTGGGGAACAATTCCTGAAGGTGCTGACTCTCACTGGGGAACAATTCCTGAAGGTGCTGACTCTCACTGGGGAACAATTCCTGAAGGTGCTGACTCTCACTGGGGAACAATTCCTGAAGGTGCTGACTCTCACTGGGGGACAGTTCCTGAAGGTGCTGACTCTCACTGGGGGACAGTTACTGAAGGTACTGACTCTCACTGGGGGACAATTCCTGAAGGTGCTGACACTCACTGGGGAACAATTCCTGAAGGTGCTGACTCTCACTGGGGGACAGTTCCTGAAGGTGCTGACTCTCACTGGGGGACAGTTACTGAAGGTACTGACTCTCACTGGGGGACAATTCCTGAAGGTACTGACTCTCACTGGGGGACAATTCCTGAAGGTGCTGACACTCACTGGGGGACAATTCCTGAAGGAGCTGACTCTCACTGGGGGACAGTTCCTGAAGGTGCTGACTCTCACTGGGGGACAATTCCTGAAGGTGCTGACTCTCACTGGGGAACAATTCCTGAAGGTGCTGACTCTCACTGGGGGACAGTTCCTGAAGGTGCTGACTCTCACTGGGGGACAGTTACTGAAGGTACTGACTCTCACTGGGGGACAATTCCTGAAGGTGCTGACACTCACTGGGGGACAATTCCTGAAGGAGCTGACTCTCACTGGGGGACAGTTCCTGAAGGTGCTGACTCTCACTGGGGGACAATTCCTGAAGGTGCTGACTCTCACTGGGGGACAGTTCCTGAAGGTGCTGACTCTCACTGGGGGACAGTTCCTGAAGGTGCAGACTCTCACTGGGAGACAGTTCCTGAAGGTGCTGACTCTCACTGGGGGACAGTTCCTGAAGGTGCTGACTCTCACTGGGGGACAGTTCCTGAAGGTGCTGACTCTCACTGGGGGACAATTCCTGAAGGTGCTGACTCTCACTGGGGGACAGTTCCTGAAGGTCCTGACTCTCACTGGGGAACCGTCCCTGAAGGTGCTGACTCTCACTGGGGAACAATTCCTGAAGGTGCTGACTCTCACTGGGGAACAATTCCTTAAGGTGCTGACTCTCACTGGGGGACAGTCCCTGAAGGTGCTGACTCTCACTAGGGGACAGTTCCTGAAGGTGCTGACTCTCACTGGGGGACAATTCCTGAAGGTGCTGACACACACTGGGGGACCATTCCTGAAGGTGCTGACTCTCACTGGGGGACAGTTCCTGAAGGTGCTGACTATCACTGGGAGACAGTTCCTGAAGGGGCTGACTCTCACTGGGAGACAGTTCCTGAAGGTCCTGACTCTCACTGGGGAACAGTCCCTGAAGGTGCTGACACTCACTGGGGGACAGTTCCGGAAGGTGCTGACTCTCACTGGGGGACAGTTCCTGAAGGTGCTGACTCTCACTGGGGGACAGTTCCTGAAGGTGCTGACCCTCACTGGGAGACAGTTCCTGAAGGTGCTGACTCTCACTGGGGGACAATTCCTGAAGGTGCTGACTCTCACTGGGGAACAGTCCCTGAAGGTGCTGACTCTCACTGGGGGACAGTCCCTGAAGGTGCTGACTCTCACTGGGGGACAGTTCCTGAAGGTGCTGACTCTCACTGGGGGACAGTTCCTGAAGGTGCTGACTCTCACTGGGAGACAGTTCCTGAAGGTGCTGACTCTCACTGGGAGACAGTTCCTGAAGGTCCTGACTCTCACTGGGGAACAGTCCCTGAAGGTGCTGACACTCACTGGGGGACAGTTCCGGAAGGTGCTGACTCTCACTGGGGGACAGTTCCTGAAGGTGCTGACTCTCACTGGGGGACAGTTCCTGAAGGTGCTGACCCTCACTGGGAGACAGTTCCTGAAGGTGCTGACTCTCACTGGGGGACAATTCCTGAAGGTGCTGACTCTCACTGGGGAACAGTCCCTGAAGGTGCTGACTCTCACTGGGGGACAGTCCCTGAAGGTGCTGACTCTCACTGGGGGACAGTTCCTGAAGGTGCTGACTCTCACTGGGGGACAGTTCCTGAAGGTGCTGACTCTCACTGGGAGACAGTCCCTGAAGGTGCTGACTCTCACTGGGGGACAGTTCCTGAAGGTGCTGACCCTCACTGGGAGACAGTTCCTGAAGGTGCTGACTCTCACTGGGGGACAGTTCCTGAAGGTGCTGACTCTCACTGGGGGACAGTTCCTGAAGGTGCTGACTCTCACTGGGGGACAGTTCCTGAAGGTGCTGACTCTCACTGGGGGACAGTTCCTGAAGGTGCTGACTCTCACTGGGGGACAGTTCCTGAAGGTGCTGACTCTCACTGGGGGACAGTCCCTGAAGGTGCTGACTCTCACTGGGGGACAGTTCCTGAAGGTGCTGACTCTCACTGGGGGACAGTTCCTGAAGGTGCTGACTCTCACTGGGAGTCAGTTCCTGAAGGTGCTGACTCTCACTGGGAGACAGTCCCTGAAGGTGCTGACTCTCACTGGGGGACAGTTCCTGAAGGTGCTGACTCTCACTGGGGGACAGTTCCTGAAGGTGCTGACTCTCACTGGGGGACAATTCCTGAAGGTGCTGACTCTCACTGGGGAACAGTTCCTGAAGGTGCTGACTCTCACTGAGGGACAGTTCCTGAAGGTGCTGACTCTCACTGGGGGACAGTTCCTGAAGGTGCTGACTCTCACTGGGGAACAGTTCCTGAAGGTGCTGACTCTCACTGGGGGACAGTTCCTGAAGGTGCTGACTCTCACTGGGGGACAGTTCCTGAAGGTGCTGACTCTCACTGGGGGACAGTTCCTGAAGGTGCTGACTCTCATTGGGGGACAGTTCCTGAAGGTGCTGACTCTCACTGGGGGACAGTTCCTGAAGGTGCTGACTCTCACTGGGGGACAGTTCCTGAAGGTGCTGACTCTCACTGGGGGACAGTTCCTGAAGGTGCTGACTCTCACTGGGGGACAGTTCCTGAAGGTGCTGACTCTCACTGGGGGACAATTCCTGAAGGTGCTGACTCTCACTGGGGGACAGTTCCTGAAGGTGCTGACTCTCACTGGGGGACAATTCCTGAAGGTGCTGACTCTCACTGGGGGACAGTTCCTGAAGGTGCTGACTCTCACTGGGAGACAGTTCCTGAAGGTGCTGAATCTCACTGGGGGACAGTTCCTGAAGGTGCTGACTCTCACTGGGAGACAGTTCCTGAAGGTGCTGACTCTCACTGGGAGACAGTTCCTGAAGGTGCTGAGTCTCATTGGGGGACAATTCCTGAAGGTGCTGACACTCACTGGGGGACAATTCCTGAAGGTGCTGAGTCTCACTGGGGGACAGTTCCTGAAGGTGCTGACTCTCACTGGGAGACAGTTCCTGAAGGTGCTGAGTCTCATTGGGGGACAATTCCTGAAGGTGCTGACTCTCACTGGGGGACAGTTCCTGAAGGTGCTGAGTCTCACTGGGGGACAGTTCCTGAAGGTGCTGACTCTCACTGGGAGACAGTTCCTGAAGGTGCTGAATCTCACTGGGGGACAGTTCCTGAAGGTGCTGACTCTCACTGGGAGACAGTTCCTGAAGGTGCTGACTCTCACTGGGAGACAGTTCCTGAAGGTGCTGAGTCTCATTGGGGGACAATTCCTGAAGGTGCTGACACTCACTGGGGGACAATTCCTGAAGGTGCTGAGTCTCACTGGGGGACAGTTCCTGAAGGTGCTGACTCTCACTGGGAGACAGTTCCTGAAGGTGCTGAATCTCACTGGGGGACAGTTCCTGAAGGTGCTGACTCTCACTGGGAGACAGTTCCTGAAGGTGCTGACTCTCACTGGGGGACAGTTCCTGAAAGTGCTGACTCTCACTGGGAGACAGTTCCTGAAGGTGCTGAATCTCACTGGGGGACAGTTCCTGAAGGTGCTGACTCTCACTGGGGGACAGTTCCTGAAGGTGCTGACTCTCACTGGGGGACAGTTCCTGAAGGTGCTGACTCTCACTGGGGGACAGTTCCTGAAGGTGCTGACTCTCATTGGGGGACAGTTCCTGAAGGTGCTGACTCTCACTGGGAGACAGTTCCTGAAGGTGCTGACTCTCACTGGGGGACAGTTCCTGAAGGTGCTGACTCTCACTGGGGGACAGTCCCTGAAGGTGCTGACTCTCACTGGGGGACAGTTCCTGAAGGTGCTGACTCTCACTGGGGGACAGTTCCTGAAGGTGCTGACTATCACTGGGGGACAGTTCCTGAAGGTGC
Organism: Carcharodon carcharias; assembly: GCF_017639515.1. Lineage (NCBI taxonomy): Eukaryota > Metazoa > Chordata > Chondrichthyes > Lamniformes > Lamnidae > Carcharodon > Carcharodon carcharias. Next base: position 142,407,905 of record NC_054476.1, read on the forward strand.
TGACTCTCACTGAGGGACAGTTCCTGAAGGTGCTGACTCTCACTGGGGGGCAGTTCCTGAAGGTGCTGACTCTCACTGGGGGACAGTTCCTGAAGGTGCTGACTCTCACTGGGGGACAGTTCCTGAAGGTGCTGACTCTCACTGGGGGACAGTTCCTGAAGGTGCTGACTCTCACTGGGGGACAGTTCCTGAAGGTGCTGACTCTCACTGGGGGACAGTTCCTGAAGGTGCTGACTCTCACTGGGGGACAGTTCCTGAAGGTGCTGACTCTCACTGGGGGACAGTTCCTGAAGGTGCTGAGTCTCACTGGGGGACAGTTCCTGAAGGAGCTGACTCTCACTGGGGGACAGTTCCTGAAGGTGCTGAGTCTCACTGGGGGACAATTCCTGAAGGTGCTGACTCTCACTGGGGGACAGTTCCTGAAGGTGCTGAGTCTCACTGGGGGACAATTCCTGAAGGTGCTGACTCTCACTGGGGGACAGTTCCTGAAGGTGCTGAGTCTCACTGGGGGACAGTTCCTGAAGGTGCTGACTCTCACTGGGGGACAATTCCTGAAGGTGCTGACTCTCACTGGGGGACAGTTCCTGAAGGTGCTGAGTCTCACTGGGGGACAATTCCTGAAGGTGCTGACTCTCACTGGGAGACAGTTCCTGAAGGTGCTGAGTCTCACTGGGGGACAATTCCTGAAGGTGCTGACTCTCACTGGGGGACAGTTCCTGAAGGTGCTGACTCTCACTGGGGGACAGTTCCTGAAGGTGCTGACACTCACTGGGGGACAATTCCTGAAGGTGCTGAGTCTCACTGGGGGACAGTTCCTGAAGGTGCTGACTCTCACTGGGAGACAGTTCCTGAAGGTGCTGAATCTCACTGGGGGACAGTTCCTGAAGATGCTGACTCTCACTGGGAGACAGTTCCTGAAGGTGCTGACTCTCACTGGGGGACAGTTCCTGAAAGTGCTGACTCTCACTGGGAGACAGTTCCTGAAGGTGCTGAATCTCACTGGGGGACAGTTCCTGAAGGTGCTGACTCTCACTGGGGGACAGTTCCTGAAGGTGCTGACTCTCACTGGGGGACAGTTCCTGAAGGTGCTGACTCTCACTGGGGGACAGTTCCTGAAGGTGCTGACTCTCACTGGGGGACAGTTCCTGAAGGTGCTGAGTCTCACTGGGGGACAGTTCCTGAAGGTGCTGACTCTCACTGGGGGACAATTCCTGAAGGTGCTGACTCTCACTGGGGGACAGTTCCTGAAGGTGCTGAGTCTCATTGGGGGACAATTCCTGAAGGTGCTGACTCTCACTGGGAGACAGTTCCTGAAGGTGCTGAGTCTCACTGGGGGACAATTCCTGAAGGTGCTGACTCTCACTGGGGGACAGTTCCTGAAGGTGCTGACTCTCACTGGGGGACAGTTCCTGAAGGTGCTGACACTCACTGGGGGACAATTCCTGAAGGTGCTGAGTCTCACTGGGGGACAGTTCCTGAAGGTGCTGACTCTCACTGGGAGACAGTTCCTGAAGGTGCTGAATCTCACTGGGGGACAGTTCCTGAAGGTGCTGACTCTCACTGGGAGACAGTTCCTGAAGGTGCTGACTCTCACTGGGGGACAGTTCCTGAAAGTGCTGACTCTCACTGGGAGACAGTTCCTGAAGGTGCTGAATCTCACTGGGGGACAGTTCCTGAAGGTGCTGACTCTCACTGGGGGACAGTTCCTGAAGGTGCTGACTCTCACTGGGGGACAGTTCCTGAAGGTGCTGACTCTCACTGGGGGACAGTTCCTGAAGGTGCTGACTCTCATTGGGGGACAGTTCCTGAAGGTGCTGACTCTCACTGGGAGACAGTTCCTGAAGGTGCTGACTCTCACTGGGGGACAGTTCCTGAAGGTGCTGACTCTCACTGGGAGACAGTTCCTGAAGGTGCTGACTCTCACTGGGAGACAGCTCCTGAAGGTGCTGACTCTCACTGGGGGAAAGTTCCTGACGGTGTTGACTCTCACTGGGGGGCAGTTCCTGAGGGTGCTGACTCTCACTGGGAGACAGTTCCTGAAGGTGCTGACTCTCACTGGGAGACAGTTCCTGAAGGTGCTGACTCTCGCTGGGGGACAGAACAAGGGAGAACAATCTTAAAATTGGAGCCAGGCCATTCAGGGGCGATGTCAGGATACACTTCTTCACGCAGAGGGGAGTGAAAACCTAGATCTCCATCCAAAAAAATCTGTAGGTGCTGGGGTTTAATTGGATATTTCAGTACTAAACTGGATTAGGACACTAAGCTAATTTGAGAAAGATTATCAAGTGTTACAAAACAAGATGAATAGATGGAGTCAATTTAGACCAGCTCTGCCCTCGCTGAATGCTAGAACAGGCTTGAGATGCTGAATGACCTCCTGTTCCTATAATAAATAAGTGCTTTCTGAAATCACATCTGATTGTCCTGGCTCAAATTTGGAGGTTATGCCCCCTTGTTCTAGACTCCCCCCTCTATGTGGGTGTTAGACTGACATTACTGACCAGCAATGTAACTCTGCAACTGCAAAGTGCAGAAGTACATACTGTAATGGAGCAATTGGTTTCCCACAGAGACTGGACAGTTGGGACTGAGTCACACTGACACAGGTGGACATCTGGTGCCATTCAGACTCCTTCAGAGTCATAAGATTAGGAGTTGGTGCAAGTTACCCTTAGCAACAGACAGTCACCAACTGCCTCGCCTACTCTGATTAAACAGAAGAGCCAGCTATCCCTATCTCAGAGGGCTACCTCATCAGCTAGATCCAGCAGAGTGCACAGGGTGACAAGGGTAAAGGGCTTGGGGTTAAAGGGCATGGGGGGATATAAATGACCTTTGCATTTCCTTCAGTTTAAATCTTCAAATAATGAGGCAAAGTATGATGTTATCAAACTTCAAAACCTTTTTGTCAGTGAGCACTGCCATATGCAACAGAAGAGATTACATTTCCTCACCTTTAGCTCACTTGGGGAAGATGACCAATTGAGTAGAGCCACCAGAAACCTTTCAGATTAAAGGTCTGACAGAGCAAGACTCACCTCCTGACTCCCCAAAGCCTGTCCACTATCTACAAGGCACATGTCAGGAGTGTGATGGAATACTCTCCATTTGCCTGGATGAGTGCAGCTCTAACAACACTCAAGAACTCAACACCATCGAGGGCAAAGCAGCCCCCTTGATTGGCACCACATCCACCACCTTCTCAAGGGCAGTTAGGGATGGGCAACAAATGCTGGCCTAGCCAGCGACACCCACATCCCAGGAACATTAATACTTTAAAAAAATTATCCCTCTGCCAGACTAGTCTAGTATCTTCATTCTCACACACGGCTTTTCTGGTCTCTCAATGAATTGGTGTAATTTCAGTGAGTGAGAATCATCATCCACTTCTCACTGTGGTTCACCCTATCGAATACTGAGGTTGCTAAGTTCATTTCATACACAACTCTTCAACCAGTAGAAAGTGGGAAGGTCTCACAGATGAGTAGGATTTTAACTGAAACCCAGATGCAGTATTTCAAAGGACAGAACCCAGCGAGTGGTGCAATGCCCAGAGTGGATAAGCGGATAGATGTTTACATTTTTCTGTCATTTGTTGGTTTGAATTGTTATCGATGCTGCTCAATATCATGCGCTATTGACACTTGTGTCCAACTGTTCGAATCCAACAGACTGAGAGTCTCCTGAGAGGAGGGTGAGCAGGGAACTTCGCACTTGTGCGTGGGTGTGCACTGGAGGAACTCACTGTGGCACAGAGCTGCCACAGAGTCTAAAAAACAAAAATAAAGAATTTTTAAATGTTAAAAAACTTGCCCCTCATGTGACCCTGTCACATGAGCAGGGACATGTTATGAATGAGATGTAAAAACTTTTAATTTAAATTTTATTTGCTTTAGGAAACTTCATCCTGCCCGTGAATGAGGTTTCCTAAAAAGTGTAAAGGTCGCTTGGCCTTTTCACCTGTCCGCCAACAGTGAGGTTGTACAAGCAGCGAAAATTTTAAGTTAATTAATATTTTCATGGCCTTACTAGGCCTTCTAATTGTCAGCGGACGCGCTGCAGATTCCCCCGTGCGCCTGTCTACCGATCTATCACGCAACTGCTCGCCCGACATCATCGCGCGTGATTTCACGCTCCAGCAAGCCGGGCACACGCCTGACGCTGAGGTGAAAACTCTACCCCAAGAAACAGCTGGAGGCACTGGATACTGCAAAGGGTATGGGTCCTGACAATATTCCAACAATAGTACTGAATACTTGTGTTCCAGAACTTGCCGCGCTCCTAGCCAAGCTGTTCCAGTACAGCTACAACACTGGCATCTACCCGGCTATGTGGAAAATTGCCCAGGTACGTCCTGTACAGAAAAAGCAGGACAAATCCAACCCGGCCAATTATCACCCCATCAGTCTACTCTCCATCATCAGTAAAGTAATGGAAGGTGTCATCAACAGTGTTATCCAGCGGCACTTGCTTAGCAATAACCTGCTCACTGATACTCAGTTTGGGTTCTGCCAGGGTCGCTCAGCTCCTGACCTCATTATGGCCTTGGTTCAAACATGGACAAAAGAACTGAACTCCCGAGGTGAGGTGAGAGTGACTGCCCTTGACATCAAGGCTGCATTTGACCGAGTGTGGCATCAAGGAGCCCGAGCAAAACTGGAGTCATTGGGAATCAGGGGAAAACTCTGCTGTTTCGAGTCATACCTTGCACAAAGGAAGATGATTGTGGTTGTTGGAGGTCAGTCACTTCAGCTCCAGGACTTCACTACAGGAGTTCCTCAGGGTAGTGTCCTCGGTCCAACCATCTTCAGCTGCTTCATCAATGACCTTCCTTCCATCATAAGGTCAGAGGTGGGGATGTTCACTGGTGATTGCACAATGTCCAGCACCATTCACGACACCTCAGACACTGAAGCAGTCCATGTCCAATTGCAGTAAGACCTGGACAATATCCAGGCTTGGGCTGACAAATGGAAAGTAACATTTGTGCTGCATAAGTGCCAGGCAATTAATCACATCAGCAAGAGAGAATCTAACAATTACCCCTTGACATTCAATGGTATTACCATCACTGAATCCCCCACTATCAACATTCTTGGAGTTACCATTGACCATAAACTGAACTGGACTAGCCATATAAATACTGTGGCTACAAGAGCAGGACAGAGGCTGGAAACCCTGTGACGAGTAACCCACCTCCTGACTCCCCAAAGCCTGTCCACCATCTACAAGGCACAAGTCAGGAGTGTGATGGAATACTCTCCACTTGCCTGGATGAGTGCAGCTCCCACAGCACTCGAGAAGCTTGACACCATCCAGGACAAAGCAGCCCGCTTGATTGGCACCCCATCCACAAACATTCTCTCCAACACCGACACACAGTAGCAGCATTGAGTACCATCTACAAGATGCACTGCAGGAATTCACCAAGGCTCCTTCAACAGCACCTTCCAAACCCATGACCACTACCATCTAGAATGAAAGGGCAGCAGACAAATGGGAACACCACCACCTGGAAGTTCCTCTCCAAGTCACTCACCATCCTGACTTGGAAATATATCACTGTTCCTTCACTGTCACTGGGTCGAAATCCTGGAATTCCCTCCCTAACAGCACTGTGGGTGTACCTACATGACATGGACTGCAGCGGTTCAAGAAGACGGCTCACCATCACCTTCTCAAGGGCAACTAGGAATGGGCAATAAATGTTGGCCCAGCCAGCGAAGCCCACATCCTGTGAATGAGTAAAAGTAAGAAACAGTTTCCTGAGGGCGCAGTGGGCACTGAATAGTTGCGCTCATCACTGTCACTAATCTTACAGCACGACAGGACTAGTATTTACCAAACACTACCTCTCTCAGGCCCCATCAAATCATCTGACTCCCAGCCACCACCTGATTTCTACTCAAATGGACAGGATTCTGTTCCATAAAAACCATCTCCCCTCAGCTGTCGATGCAATAACTCCCCAAGTATTATTCTGTCAGCCCACAATAGGCGATTCATTATTTACTTTTCACCTGAATTTCTAAACCCATTCAGAAGGGTTTCAGTTCCTGAAGGAGCTGACTCTCACTGGGGGACAGTTCCTGAAAGTGCTGACTCCCACTGGGGGACAGTCCCTGAAGGTGCTGACTCTCACTGGGGGACAGTTCCTGAAGGTGCGGACAGTCACTGGGGGACAGTTCCTGAAAGTGCTGACTCCCACTGGGGGACAGTTCCTGAAGGTGCTGACTCTCACAGGGGACAGTTCCTGAAGGTGCTGACTCTCACAGGGGACAGTTCCTGAAGGTGTTGACTCTCAAAAGGGGGCAGTTGCTGAAGGTGTTGACTCTCACAGGGGACAGTTCCTGAAGGTGCTGACTCTCACTGGGGGACAGCTCCTGAAGGTGCTGACTCTCACTGGGGGACAGTTCCTGAAGGTGCTGACTCTCACTGGGAGACAGTTCCTGAAGGTGCTGACTCTCACTGGAGGACAGTTAATTCGCAAAGTGGGTCTGACCAGATCGAAGTGCAGTTTGATCATTAACCCTCTGATTTGTATTTTCACTCTGTTGACTGGTCTTTAGTAACCCTTGAGTTTTATCAGTCACCGCCCTGTTTCATTGCCTCTTTGATTGTTCCTGAATTTCCTTTAAATTTCCCATTCATTCAACATAGTTGCAGCAGTTTATTTGGTGTCTAACCGTAAACTTAACCATAACTCTAGCTCTAACCTTAACCCTAACCCTAACCATAAGCTTAACCCTAAGGCTAACCGTAACCATAACACTAACCCCAACCCTAAACCCTAACCCTAACCCTAAACCATAACCCTAACCCTAACCTAATCCTAAACTTAAACTTAACCCTAACCCTAACACTAATCCTAATCCTAGTTCTAACATTAACCCTAACCCTAACCATAACCCTAATAGTAACGCTAACCCTAACCCTAACCTTAATCTTAACTCTAACGCTAACCTTAACCCTAACCCTAATCTTAACCTTAACACTAACCCTAACTCTATCCCTAACCCCTAACACAAACCCTAACCTTAACCCTAAATTTAACCCTAACGATAACCCATAAATTAGCCTAACCTTAACCTTAACCCTAAACCTAACCCTAATCTTAAACATAACCCTAACCCTAATCCTAATACTAGCTCTAACCTTAACCCTAACCCTAACCATAACCCTAATCGTAACGCTAACCATAACCCTAACACTAGCTCTAACCTTAACCCTAGAGCTAACCCTAACCTTAACCTTAACCCTAACGGTAACCTTAACCCTAACCCTAATCTTAACCTTAACCCTAACCCTAACTCTATCCCAAACCCCTAACTCTAACCCTAACACTAACCCTAACCTTAACCCAATCCTAACCCTAATCTTAACATTAAACCTAACCCTAACCATAACCCAAAACTTAACCTTAACCTTAACCCTAACCCTTACCTTAACCCAAAACCTAACCGTAACCTACACCTTAACCTTAACCCTCACCTTAACCTTATCCCAAAACTTAACCCTATCCCTAACCTTAACCTTAACGTTAACCCTAACACTAACCTTAACCTTAACCATAACAATAACGCTAACACTTAACCTCACGATGAGCCTCACCCTCACCCCCACTCCAACCCTAACCCTGACCTTAACTATGATCCTAACCCGAACCTTAAACCTAATCCTAAACTTAACCCTAATCTTAACCCTAAACTTAAACCTAACCCTAACCTTAACCTCACCTTAATCCTAACTCTAACCCTGATCTTAACTATAACCCTAACCCAAACCTTAACTCTAATCCTAACCCTAACGCTAAACTTAAACCTAAACCTAACCCTAACCTAACCTTAATCCTAACTCTAACCCTCAGCCTCACCCTAACCCTAACCTAACCTTAATCCTAACTCTAACCCTAACCCTCACCCTAACCCTAACACTAACCTTAACCCTAATCCTAACCTTAACACTAACCCTAACCTTAACCCCAACCCTAATTGTAACGCTAACCCGAACCTTAACCTAACCCTAACCCTAAGGTTAGCTCTAACCTTAACCATAATCCTAACCTTAACCTTAACCCAAACCCTAACCCTAGCCCCAACCATAAACCAAAACTTAGCCCTAATCTTAACCCTGAATCTATCTTTAACCCTAACCCGAAACCTAACTGTAACCTACACCTTAACCTTAACCCTCACATTAACCCTATCCCAAAACTTAACCCTGTCCCTAACCATAACAATAACGCTAACCCTTAAACTCACCATGAGCCTCACCCTCACCCCCACTCCAACCCTAACCCTGACCTTAACTATGACCCTAACCCGAACCTTAACCCTAATCCTAAATTTAACCCTAATCCCAACCCTAAACTTAAACCTAACCTTAACCCTAATCCTAACCTTAACCCTAACCCTAACCTTAACCCCAACCCTAATCGTAATGCTAACCTGAATTTTAACCAAACCCTAACCCTCACACTAGCTCTAACCTTAATCATAATCCTAACCTTAACCTTAACCCTATCCTTAACCCTAAACCTAGCCCCAACCATAAACCGAAACTTAACCATAACCTTAACCCTAACCCTAACCCTAACCCAAACCATAGCCCTAACCTTAACCTTAATGTTAACCCTAACACTAACCTTAACCCTAACCCTAGCCCTAATCCTAACCATAACCCTGACCTTAACCTTAAACCTAACCTTAACCCTAACCCTAACCCTAATCCTAACCTAAACACCAACCCTAAACTTAAACCTAACCCTAACCCTAACCCTAACCGTACCTTAATCCTAACTCTAACCCTCACCCTCACCCTAACCTTAAGCTTAACATTAACCCTAACCCTAATCTTAACCTTAACCTTAACGTTAACCCTAACACTAACCTTAACCCTAACCATAACACTAAACCGAACCCTCAACCTCACCATCAGCCTCACCCTCACCCCCACTCTAACCCTCACCTTAGCCCTAACCCAACCCTAACCTTAACCCTAATCCTAACCTGAACACTAACCCTAAATTTAAACCTAACTCTAACCCTAACGTAACATTAATCCTAACTCTAACCCTGAGTCTCACCCACACCCTAACCCTAACCATTACACTAACCTTAAGCTTAACACTAACATTAACCCTAACCCTAACCTTAACGTTAACCTTAACTATAACACTAACCCTAACCCTATCCCTGACAGTAATCCTAACCCTAAGCGGAACGCTAACCTTTACCTTAAACTTAACCCTAACTCTAGCTCTAACTTTAACGCTAACCCTCACCTTAACCTTGACCCTAACCCTAACCCCTAACCTTAAACCTAACCCTAACCCTAACCATAACCTTAACCCTATCCCTAACCATAACAATAGCTCAAACCTTAACCCTAACCTGAACCCTAACCCTAACCTTAACCCTAACCCTAACCTTAACCCTAACCCAAACCTTAACTCTAACCCTAACCTTAACCTTAACCTTAACCGTAACCCTATCCTTAACCCTAACCCTAACCGTGACCTTAACCCTAAACCTAACCCTAATAATAACACAAAACTTAACCCTAAACTTAACTCTAACCATTACCTTAGCCCTAAACCTAACCCTAACCCAAAACCTAACCTTGACCCACACCTTAACCTTAACCCTGAACCTAACCCTAACCCAAGACTTAACCATAACCCTAGCCCTAATCCTAATCCTAACCACGACTTTAACCTTAAACCTAACCATAACTCTAACCCTAACCCAAACCTTAACCCTAATCCTGACCCTCACCCTAACCCTAACCTTAGCACTAATCCTAACCTTAACCCTAACTCTAACCCTGAGTCTCACCCACACCCTAACTATAACCATTACACTAACCTTAAGTTTAACATTAACATTAACCCTAACCCTAACCCTAAACTTAACCCTGACACTAACCCTAACCCTATCCCTGACAGTAATCCTAACCCTAACCAGTACACTAACCCTTACCTTAAACTTAACCCTAACTCTAGATCTAACTTTAACGCTAACCCTCAGCTTAACCTTGACCTTAACCCTAACCCGAACCTTAACCCCAACCGTAACCGTTACCTTAACACTAAACCTAACCCTAACAATAACCCTAAACTTAACCTTAACCTTAATCCTAACCCAAGACCTAATCTTAACCCACACCTTAACCTTAACCCTCACCCTAATCCTAAACCAAAACTTAACCCTAACCCAAACCCTAACCTTAACCCTAGCCCTAGCCCTAATCTTAATCCTAATCCCAATTTTAACCTTAAACCTAATTTAACTCTAACCCTAACCCTAACCTTAACCCTAATCCTAACCTTAACCCTAACGCTAACCCTAAACTTAACCCTAACTCTAACCCTAATGTAACCCTAATCCTAACTCTGACCCTCAGCCCACCCTGACCCTAACCCTCACCCTAACCCTAACCTTAACTCTAAACTTAACTCTAACCATAGCCCAAAACTTAACCCCAACCTTAACCTTAACCTTAACACCAAACCTAACCCAAGACTTAACCTTAACCCTATCCTTAACGTTGACCCTCACCCTATCTTAACCCTAACACTGACCCTAACCTTCAACCTCACCATCAGCCTCACCCAAACCCTAACCCTAGCCTAAACCTTAAGCTTAATCTTAGCCCTCACCTTAACCCTAACACTAACCTTAACCCTAACCCTAACCTTAACCATAACCCTAACACTGTGCCTCAAACTCACCATCAGCCTCACTCTCACCCTAACCCTAGCCCTAGCCCTAACCCTAACCCTAACCCTAACCTTAATCCTAAACCTAACCCTAACCATAATCCAAAACTTGACCCTACCTTTGCCTAAACCTTAACCCTAACCCAAAACCTAACCTTAACCCACACCTTAACCTTAACCCTCACCCTAACCCTAACCAAAAACTTAACCCTAACCAAACCCTAACCTTAACCTTAACCTTAACTTTAACCCAACACTAAAGCTAACCCTCAACCTCACCATCAGCCTCAACCTCAACCCCACTCCAACCCTAACTCTAACCTTAACAATAACCCTAACCCTAACCTTAACCCTAACCCTCACGTTTAACCTAAACCTAAACCTCACCCTAACCATAACCTTAATCCCAAACTTAACCCTAACCCTAGCCCTAATCCTAACCTAACCTTAACCCTAACCCTAAACCTAATCTTAACCCTAAACTTAACTCTAACCATAACCCAAAACTTAAACCTAACCATAACCTGAACATTAACCTTAAACTTAGCCTTAACCCTAAACCTAACCCAAAACTGTACCTAAGCCTTAACCCTAATCTTAACATTGACCCTAACCTTAACCTCGACCCTAACCTGAACATTAACCCTCACCCAAACACTGACCCTAACCCTACCCCCACCATCAGCCTCACCCTCACTCTAACTCTAACTTTAACGTTAACCTTAACCTTAACAACCGTAACTCTAACCCTAACTCTAGCTCTAACCTTAACCCTAACCTTAACCCAAAGCCTAACCCTAACCTTAACCCTAAGCTTAACCCTAAACTTAACTCTAAACATAACCCTAAACTTAACCCTAGCCTTAACCTTAACCCAAACCCTAAACCAACCCAAAGCTTAACCTTAACCTTAGCCCTAAACTTAACGTTGACCCTAACACTAACATTGACCCTAACCCTATCACTGACCCTAACCCTCAACCTCACCATCAGTCTCATCCTAACTGTAACCCTAACCCTAACCTTAACTCTAAACCTAACCCTAACCTTAACCCTAACCTTAACACTCACCCTAAACCTAACCCTCACCTTCAGCCTAACCATAACCCTAACACTAATCCTCACCTTAACCCCAAACCTAACCCTCACCCCCACCCTAACCATAAACTTAACCTTAACCCTAACCTTAACCATAACCTTAACCCTAACCCTAACTCTAGCACTAAACCTAATCCTAACCATAATCCAAACCTTAACCCTAACCCTAACTCTAGCACTAAACCTAATCCTAACCATAATCCAAACCTTAACCCTAACCCTAAACTGAACCTTAGCCCTAAACCTAACCGTAACGCTAACCCTAACCTTAACCCTATCCCTAACCTGAACCTTAACCCTAACTCTAACCCTATCCCTAACCCTAGCCTAAACTCCTAACCCTAACTCTAACCCCTAACCCTTAACCCTAACCTTAACCCTAACTCTAGCACTAAACCTAACCCTAACCCTAACCCTAAACTGAACCTTGGCCCTAAACCTAACTGTAACGCTAGCCCTAACCTTAAACCTATCCCTAACCTGAACCTTAACCCTAACTCTAACCCTAGACTAAACCCCTAACCCGAACTCTAATCCTTAACCCTAACCTTAACCCTAACCCTAACTCTAACCCTTAACGCAAAGCCCAAAGCCTAACCCTAACCTTAACCCTAAGCTTAACCCTAACCCTAACTCTAACCCTATCCCTAACCCTAGCCTAAACCCTTAACCCTAACTCTAACCCCTAACACTTAACCCTAACCTTAACTCTAACCCTAACTCTAGCACTAAACCTAACCCTAACCATAACCCGAACCTTAACCCTAACTCTAAACTGAACCTTAGCCCTAAACCTAACTGTAATGCTAACCCTAATCTTAACCCTATCCCTAACCTGAACCTTAACCCTAACTCTAACCCCATCCCTAACCCTAGACTAAAACCCTAACCCGAACTCTAATCCCTAACCCTTAACCCTAACCTTAACCCTAGCCCTAACACTGACCCTCACCCTCAATCTCACCATCAGTCACACCCGAACCCTAATCTTAACTCTAATCCTAAACCTAACCTTAACCCTAACCTTCACCATAACCCTAAACCTAAACTTCGCCCCCACCTTAACCCTAAACTTAACCCCAATCTTAACCCTAAACATAACCCTAACCCTAACCCCTAACCCTAAGCCCAAACCCTAACCCTAAACCTAGCCCTAACCTTAACCCTAAACCAAGCCCTAACATTAACCTTAAACTTAACTCAAATCATAACCTGAAATTTAACCCTAACCTTAATCTTAACCTTAACCCTAAACCTAACCGAAAAATTAACCTTAACCCTAACCCTAACCTTAACCCTAACCCTAACACTGACCCTAACCCTTAACCTCACCATCAGCCTCACCCTAACACTAACCCTAACCTTAACCTTAACCTTAGCCCTAACCTTTACCGTAACCCTAATCATAACCCTAACCCTAAGCTAACCTTCGCCTTAAACCTAAACCTAACCGTCACCCTCAGCCTAACCCTAACCCTAAAACTAACCTTCACCTGAACGCTAACCCTAACCTGAACCCTAACCCTAAACCTAACTCTAGCTCTAAACTTAACCCTAACCATAACGTGAACCTTAACCCTAACCTTAACCCCAACCTTAACCTTAATCCTAACCCTAAACTGAACCTTAACCCTAACCAGAACGTTGACTCTAAGCCTAACCTTAACCTTAATCCTAACCCTAACTTTTAACCTTAACCCTAATCCTAACCTGAACCCTAACCGTACCCCTAACTCTAGTGCTAAACTTAACCCTAACCATAACCCGAACCTTAACCCAAACATTAACCTTAATCCTAACCCTAAACTGAATTTTAGCCCTAAACCGAACCCTAACGCTGACCCTAACCTTAACCCTAACCATAACCCGAACCTTAACCCTACCCCTAACCCTAACCCTAACACCAACTCTAACTCTAACCCCAACCCTAACTCTAACCTTTAACCCTAACTGTAAACTTAACCTTAACCCTAAACTTAATTCCAACCATAAACCAAAACTTAACCCTAAATTTCACCTTAACCTTAACCCTAAACCTAACCCAGAACTTTACCTTAACCCTAACCTTAACGTTGACCCTAAGCCTAACATTGACCCTTGCCCTTAAACTCACCATTAATCACACCCTCACCCTAACGCTAACCCTAACCTTAACTCTAACCCTAACCTTCACCCTAACCCTCACCCTAACCTTAACCCTAATTCTGACCTTAACAATAACCCTTAATCCTAAACTTAAATCTAACCTTAACCCTAACCCTAACTTTAATCGCAACTCTAACCCTCAGCCTCACCCTCACCCTAACCCTAATCCTAACCTTAAAATTAACCTTAACCCTAACCCTAACTCTAAAACTAACACTAACCATATCCCTAAACCTAAACCTAACCCAAACCTTAACCCTAACCCTAACCTTAATCTCAACTCTAAATCTCAGCCTCACCCTAACCCTAACCCTAACCTTAATCTTAAATTTAACCTTAACCCTAAACCTAACCCAAACCTTAACCCTAACCCTAAATCTAAAACTAACCCTAACCCTAACCTTATCCCTAACACTAATCCTAACCCTAACCCTAACCCTAGCCTTAACCATAAACTTAACTCTAACCATAACCCAAAATTTAAAACTAACCTTAACCTTAAACCTAAACCTAACCCAAAACTTAACCTTAACCTTAACCTTAACGTAGACCCTAATCTTAATATTGACCCAAACACCAACCCTAACCCTAACCTTAACCCTAACCCTAACCTTAACCCGCACGCTCACCCAAAACCTAACCCTCACACTCAGCCTAACCCTAACCCTAACCCACCCCCTCCTTACCCTAAACCTAACCCTCACCCTAACCCTAATCTTAACCTTTACCCTAATCTTAACCTTAACCCTAACCTTAACCTTAACCCTAATCTTAACCCTAACCCTAACCCTAACTTAACCCTAACCCTACCTCTAGCTCTAACACTGATCCCGACCTTAATCCTAACCCTAACCCTAACCTTAACCCTAACCCTAACCTTAACCTTAACCCTAACCCTAACTCTGAGTTTAACCTCCCCTGACATTAACCCTAACCCTAACCCTAATCCTAACTCCATCCCTAATACTAACCCTAACCCCTAACCCTAATCCTTCCCGATCCTTAACGTTAACCCTAAACTGAACCCTAACCCTAACTCTAACACTAACCCAAACCCGAATCTTAACCCTAACTCTGGCCTTAACCTCAACGCTAACCCTGATATTAACCCTAACCCCAAACCTAACTCTATCCCTAATGCTAACCCTAACCCCTAAACTTAACCCTAAAGTTAAACCTAACCATAACTCAAACATTAACCCTAACCTTAGCCTTAGCCCTAACCCTAACAGTAACGCTAGCCCTAACCTTAAACATCACCCTAACCCTAACTCTAGCTCTAAGCTTAACCCTAAACCTAACCTTAACTTTTACCCTAACCCTAACCCTAGACTCAACCCTTACCCTAACACTAGCTTTAACCCTAACCCCTAACCTTAACCTTAAGCCTAACCCTAACCTTAACCCTAAACTTAACTCTAACCATAACCCAAAACTTAACCCTAACCTTAACTCTAACGCTAAACCTAATCCAAAACCAAACCTTAATCTTAACCCCAACCTTAACGTTGTCCCTAACCCTAACCTTAACCCTAACCTTAACCCTAACCCTAACACTGACCCTAACGCTAACTTTAACCTTAACCCTAAACCGCAACCTCACCCTAAACCTAACCCTCACCCTCAGCCTAACCCTAATCATAACCCACCCACTCCTTACTCTAATCCTAACCCTCACCCTAATCCTAATCTTAACCTTTACCCTAACCCTAACCTTACCTTAACCTTAACCCTAATTTTAACCCTAACCCGAAATTTAACGTTAACCCTAACCTTTACTGTAACGCCACCCTAATCTTAACCCTAACTCTAGCTCTAACCTTAACCTTAACCCTGACCCTGACCTTAACCCTAAACCTAACCCTAGCCCTACCCCTAACAGTAAGCCTAACCCTAATCCTAAACTTAACCCTAACCCTAACCTTAACCCTAATCCTAACCCTAACCCTAACCCTAACCCTTACCCAAACCTTAACGTTAACCCTAACTCTAACTCTAACCCAAACCCGAACCCTAACCCTAATCCTAACCCTAACACTAACCCTAATCTTAACCCGCAACCTCACCCTAAACCTAACCCTCACCCTAACCCTAATCCTAACACACCCACTCCTTACCCTAAACCTAACGCTCACCCTAACCCTAATCTTAATCTTTACCCTAAACCTAACCCTAACCTTAACTGTAAACTTAATCCTAATCTTAACCCAACCCGAAATTTAACGTTAACCCTAACCCTAACCCTAACCCTAATCTTAACCCTAACTCTAACTCTAGCTCTAACCTTAACCTTAACCTTAACCCTAACTCTGACCCTGACCCTGACCTTAACCCTAAACCTAACCCTAGCCCTACCACTAACAGTAACCTTAACCCCAACCTTAATCCTAACCTTAACCCTAACCCTAACCTTAACCCTTACCCCAACCTTAATGTTAACCCTAAACTGAACCCTAATCCTAACCTTAACCCTAACCCTAACCTTAGCCTAACCCTAACCCTCACCCTAACCTTAACATTATCCCTCACCCTATCCCTAACCTTAACACTAACATTAACACTAACCTTCACCTTAACCCGAACTTTAACCTTAACCCTAACACTGATGCTAACTCTAACCTTAACGCTAACCCTCACCCTGACCCTAAACCTCACCCTAACCCTAACCATAAACCTCACTTTCACCCTCACCCTAACCTTAACCTTAACCCTCACCTTAACCCTAACCTTAACCCTAACCATAACCTTAACCTTAACCCTAACCTTAATCGTAAACTTAACCCTAATGCTAACCCTAATCCTAACTGTAACCTTAAACCTAATCCTAACCGTCACACTAACCCTAAACTTAACCCTCACCCTCACCTTAACCCTAACCTTAACCGTAACTCTAATCTTAACCCTCACCCTATCCTTAACCCTAACCCTACCCCTCAACATCACTCTAACCCTAACCGTAACCTTAACCCTAATCTTAACCTTAACCCTCACCCTAACCCGAACCTTAACCCTAACCCTAATCTTAACCCTAACCTTAACTTTAACCCTAACCTTAATCTCACCTTAACCCTAACCTTAACCTTAACCCTCACCCTCACCCTCACTCGCACCCTCACCTTAATCCTAACCTTTGAGCCCACTTGTCTGCATTAATTTCCATCTCACATTATTCACCATATTGGGTGGTGTCTACAATTCACTGTCACATTAACACCCAGGCAGTGAGGTTGAGGATCGATCTCAATGTACCCGAGCTGTGAAGAAGCATCAGGCCGTGTTCAGGAACAGTGTTCGTGAGTGGCTGCAGGGTTTATCCTCTGTCCTTGCAAGTGGAGTGTTTGACCAGTGCCCTTTGACAGGTGTATTAGAATGTTTCTGCTGTCGAAAATGCTCCTAAAGCACCCAGCACATTGACAGAAGGAGAGACACCAGGAGAGGGAAAGGGAATTGCTGTGTTAATGTTGCTGAAAACTAGAAACAGGTCTGGGATTTGTGCTGTGACAAAACATGGAGCACATCCACCATCTAGTGGACAAGAAGAAGCACTGCAGCCTCATGTGAGACTCCAGAAATAACAGCTTGAAACTGGTAAACCTGATCAAAAACAAAAATATCTGGAAAAACTCAGCAGGTCTGACAGCATCTGCGGAGAGGAATACAGTTAACATTTTGAGTCCGAATGACTCTTCAACAGAACTAAGGAAAAATAGAAAAGAGGTGAAATATAAGCTGGTTTAGGCGGTGGGGGGGGGGGGGGGGGGGGTGGTGGTGGTGGGACAGGTAGAGCTGGATAGAGGGACAGTGATTGATGGAGATAACCAAAAGATGTCACAGACAAAAGGACATAGAGGTGTTGAAGGTGGTGATGTTATCTAGGAATGTGCTAATAGGTGACATTAAGGATAGAAAGCAGGACAAGCAAGGTACAGATAGCCCTAGTGGGGGTGGGGTGGGGGATCGAAATAGGCTAAAAGGTAGAGATAAAACAATGGATGGAAATACATTTAAAAATAATGGAAATAGGTGGGAAAAGAAAAATCTATATAAATTATTGGAAAAAAAGGGGGGGATCGGAAAGGGGGTGGGGCTGGAGGAGAGAGTTCATGATCTAAAATTGTTGAACTCAGTATTCAGTCCGGAAGGCTGTAAAGTCCCTAGTCAGAAGATGAGATGCTGTTCCTCCAGTTTGTGTTGGGCTTCACTGGAACAATGCAGCAAGCCAAGGACAGACATGTGGGCATGAGAGCAGGGTGGAGTGTTAAAATGGCAAGCAACAGGGAGGTCTGGGTCATGCTTGCGGACAGACCGAAGGTGTTCTACAAAGTGGTCACCCAGTCTGCGTTTGGTCTCTCCAATGTAGAGGAGACCACATTGGGAGCAACGAATGTAGAAGACTAAATTGAGGGAAGTGCAAGTGAAATGCTGCTTCACTTGATAGGAGTGTTTGGGCCCTTGGACGGTGAGGAGAGGGGAAGTGAAGGGGCAGGTGTTGTACCTTCTGCGGTTGCATGGGAAGGTGCTGTGGGAGGGGGTTGAGGTGTAGGAGGTGATGGAGAAGTGGAGCAGGGTATCACGGAGGGAATGATCCCTGCGGAATGCCAATAGGGGGGGGTGAAGGGAAGATGTGTTTGGTGGTGGCATAATGCTAGAGTTGGTGGAAATGGTGGAGGATGATCCTTTGAATGCGGAGGCTGGTGGGGTGATAAGTGAGGACAAGGGGGACCCTATCATGGTTCTGGGAGGGAGAGGAAGGTGTGAGGGCGGATGCGCGGGAGATGGGCCGGACACGGTTGAGGGCCCTGTCAACGACGATGGGTGGAAAACCTTGGTTAAGGAAGAAGAAGGACATGTCAGAGGAACAGTTTTTGAAAGTAGCATCATTAGAACAGATGTGACGGAGGTGAAGGAACTGAGAGAATGGGATGGAGTCCTTACTGGAAGCAGGGTGTGAGGAGCTGTAGTTGAGGTAGCTGTGAGAGTTGGTGGGCTTGAAATAAAACCTGATTGTTGCTTCTGCACCTGATTTTGAAGATAATGGAATAATGTTCCACTTCCCCTTACAGTTCCTGAAGGTGCTGACTCTTACTGAGGGACAGTCCCTGAAGTTGCTGAGTCTCACTGGGGGACAGTTCCTGAAGGTGCTGACTCTCACTGGGGGACAGTTCCTGAAGGTGCTGAGTCTCACTGGGGGACAGTTCCTAAAGGTGCTGACTCTCACTGGGGGAAAGTTCCTGAAGGTGCTGACCCTCACTGGGGAACACTTCCCGAAGATGCTGAGTCTCACTGGGGGACAGTTCCTGAAGGTGCTGACTCTCACTGGGGGAGAGTTCCTGAAGGTGCTGACCCTCACTGGGGGACAGTTCCCGAAGATGCTGACTCTCACTGGGGGACAGTTCCTGAAGGTGCTGACTCTCACTGGGGGCCAGTTCCTGAAGGTGCTGACTCTCACTGGGGGCCAGTTCCTGAAGGTGCTGACTCTCACTGGGGGACAGTTCCTGAAGGTGCTGACTTTCACTAGGGAACAGTTCCCGAAGATGCTAAGTCTCACTGGGAGGCAGTTCCTGAAGGTGCTGACTCGCACTGGGGGACAGTTCCTGAAGGTGCTGACTCTCACTGGGGGACAGTTCCTGAAAATGCTGACACTCACTGGGGCACAGTTCCTGAAGGTGCTGACTCACCGGGGGGAAGTTCCTGAAGGTGCTGACTCTCACTGGGGTACAGTTCCTGAAGGTGTTGACTCTCACTGGGGGGCAGTTCCTGAAGGTGCTGACTCTCACTGGGGTACAGTTCCTGAAGGTGTTGACTCTCACTGGGGGGCAGTTCCTGAAGGTGCTGACTCTCACTGGGTCACTGGGGGACCGTTCCTGAAGGTGCTGACTCTCACTGGGGTACAGTTCCTGAAGGTGTTGACTCTCACTGGGGGGCAGTTCCTGAAGGTGCTGATTCTCACTGGGGGACAGTTCCTGAAGGTGCTGACTCTCACTGGGGGACAGTTCCTGAAGGTGCTGACTCTCACTGGGGGGCAGTTCCTGAAGGTGCTGACTCTCACTGGGGGACAGTTCCTGAAGGTGCTGACTCTCGCTGGGGGCCAGTTCCTGAAGGTGCTGACTCTCACTGGGGGACAGTTCCTGAAGGTGCTGACTCTCACTGGGGGACAGTTCCCGAAAATGCTGACACTCACTGGGGTCAGTTCCTGAAGCTGCTGACTCTCACTGGGGGACAGTTCCTGAAGGTGCTGACTCTCACTGGGGTACAGCTCCTGAAGGTGTTGACTCTCACTGGGGTACAGTTCTTGAAGGTGCTGACTCTCATTGGATCACTGGGGGACAGTTCCTGAAGGTGCTGACTCTCACTGTGGGACAGTTGCTGAAGGTGCTGACTCTCACTGGGGGACAGTTCCTGAAGGTGCTGACTCTCACTGGGGTACAGCTCCTGAAGGTGTTGACTCTCACTGGGGGACAGTTCTTGAAGGTGCTGACTCTCATTGGGTCACTGGGGGACAGTTCCTGAAGGTGCTGACTCTCACTGGGGGACAGTTCCTGAAGGTGCTGACTCTCACTGGGAGACAGTTCCTGAAGGTGCTGACTCTCATTGGGGGACAGTTCCTGAAGGTGCTGACTCTCACTGGGGGACAGTTCCTGAAGGTGCTGACTCTCACTGGGGGACAGTTCCTGAAGGTGCTGACTCTCACTGGGGGACAGTTCCTGAAGGTGCTGACTCTCGCTGGGGGACAGTTCCTGAAGGTGCTGACTCTCACTGGGGGACAGTTCCTGAAGGTGCTGACTCTCACTGGGGGGCAGTTCCTGAAGGTGCTGACTCTCGCTGGGGGGCAGTTCCTGAAGGTGCTGAATCTCACTGGGGGACAGTTCCTGAAGGTGCTGACTCTCACTGGGGGACAGTTCCTGAAGGTGCTGACTCTCAATGGAGGGACAGTTCCTGAAGGTGCTGACTCTCACTGGGGGACAGTTCCTGAAGGTGCTGACTCTTACTGGAGAATTTTAAGTACATCTAAGAGGGCAGCACTCAGAATTACAGAATTGCTACAGTACAGCAGGAGGCCATTCGGCCCATCATATCTGCACCAGCTCTCTGAATGAGCAACTCACCATGTGCCATTCTCCCGCCTTCTCCCATAACCCTGCACATTCTACCTTTTCAAATAACAATCTAATTCCCTTTTGAATGCTTCAGTTGAACCTGCCTCTACCACACCCTCAGGCAGTGCATTCTAAACCCTAAATACTCGCTCCATAAAAAAGTTTCTCCTCATATCACTTTTGCTTCTAATACTAATTACTTCAAACCTGTAACCTCTTGTTCTCAATCCTTTCATGAGTGGGGACAGTTTCTCCCTATCGACAATGTACTGACCCCTCATTATTTTGAACACCTCTATCAAATCTCCTTGCAACCTTCTTTTCTCTAAGGAAAACCATCCTAACTTCTCCATTCTGTCTTCATAACTGAAGTCCCTCATCCTTGGAACCATTCTCGTGGATCTTTTCTGCATCTCTCCAATGCCTTCATATCCTACCTAAAGTGCGGTGCTCTTAACTGGACGCAATACTCCAGCTGAGGCCAGACCAGTGGCTTATATGAATTCAATATAACCTCCTTGCTCTTTTACCCTATGCCCCTATTAATAAAGACTAGGATACTGTATGCTTTATTAACTGCTCTCCCCACCTGTCTTGCCACCTTCAATGATTTATGCACATAAACACCCAGGTCCCTCTGCTCCTACACCCTCTTTGGAGTTGTACCCTCTAGTTTATATTGTCCCCATATTCGTCCTATCAAAATGAATCACTTCACACTTCTCCGCATTGAACTTCATCTGCCACCAGTCTGCCCACTCTACCAACTTGTCTATGTTCCTTTGAAGTTCTGCACTATCCTCCTCAAAGTTCACAATGCTTACAAGTTTTGTACCATCCACAAATTTTGAAATTGTGCCCTGTACACCAATATCTAGGTCATTAATATATATACCAGGGAAAACAGGGGTCCCATCATTGACCCCTGGGGAGCTCCACTACAAACCTTCCTCCAGCAAGAAAGGCATCCATTAACCACCGTTCTCTGTTTCCTGTCACTCAGCCAATGCTGTATCCATGTTGCTACTGTTCCTTTTTATTCCATGAGCTATAACTTTGCTCACAAGTCTGTTGTGTGGCACTGTATCAAATGCCTTTTGAAACTCCAGATACACCACATCAACAGCATTGCCCTCATCAACCCTCTCTGTTACCTCTTCAAAAAACTCCAGCAAGTTAGTTAAACATGATTTTCCCTTAAGAAATCCTTGCTGTTATAATATTATAATATCTGGTCCTGTTGCCTTATCAACTTTAAATACAGATAACCTCTCCAATACCACCTCCTTTTCCGTTTGAAACCCATCTAGTGTCTAAATTATCTCCTCTTTTACCATGGACTGTGCAGCATCTACTTCGTCCATAAAGACAGATACATATTCATTTATATAATGAATAAATATATAATAATAATATGTTATAATATATAACAGATAAATATTCATTTAGTACCTCAGCTATGGTCATTGTCCATACGTGTAAATCCCCTTTTTGGTCCTTAATCGGCCCTAATCCTCTTTTTACCATCTTTTTACCATTTATGTGCCAATAGAAGACTTGGGGATTCCCTTTATGTTAGCTGCCAGTCTCTTTTCATACTCCCTCTTTGCTTCTCTTGTTTGCTTCTTCACCTCTTCTCTGAACTTTCTATATTCAGCTTAGTTCTCAAATGTATTTTCTATCTGACACCTATCATAAGCATTATTTTTCTTCTTTATCTTAATTTCTAGCTCCATCCAAACAGGGAGCTCTGGGTTTGTTTACCCTCCCTTTCCCTTTCGAGGGAATATACCTTGACTGTGCCAGAATCATCTCTTCTTTGATGGTAGCCCATTGATCAGCTACTGTTTTTTCCGCCAACCTTTGACTCCAATTTATTTGGCGCAGATCCGTTCTCACCCCATTGAAGTTGACCTTCCCCCAGTTAAATTTTCTTACCCTGGACTGTTCCAGATACAATGATCGCTGTCCCCTAAATGATCTCCCAGTGATACTTTTCTACTTGACCCACCTCATTCACAAGAACCAGGTCCAGCAGTGCCTCCCCTCTCATTGAACTCTCAGTACTGACCCACTGACAGTGCGGCACTCCCTCAGTACTGACCCTCAGACAACGCGGCACTCCCTCAGTACTGACCCTCTGACAGTGCGGCACTCCCTCAGTACTGACCCTCCAACAGTGCAGCAATCCCTCAGTACTGACCCTCCGACAATGCAGCACTCCCTCTGTACTGACCCTCTGACAGTGCAACACTCCCTCAGTACTGACCCTCCAACAGTGCAGCACTCCCTCAGTACTGACCCTCTGACAGTGCAGCACTCCCTCCATACTGACCCTCAGACAGTGCAGCGCTCCCTCAGTACTGACCCTCTGACAGTGCGGCATTCCCTCAGCACTGACCCTCTGTCAGTGCAGCGCTCCCTCAGTACCGACCCTCCGAAAGTGCAGCGCTCCCTCAGTATTGACCCTCTGACAGTGCGGCATTCCCTCAGCACTGACCCTCTATCAGTGCAGCGCTCCCTCAGTACTGACCCTCTGACAGTGTGGCACTCCCTCAGCACTGACCCTCCAACAGTGCGGCACTCCCTCAGTACTGACCCTCTGACAGTGCAGCACTCCCTCAGTACTGACCCTCTGACAGTGCAGCACTCCCTCAGTACTGACCCTCTGACAGTGCGGCACTCCCTCAGTACTGACCCTCTGACAGTGCGGCACTCCCTCAGTACTGACCCTCTGACAGTGCGGCACTCCCTCAGTACTGACCCTCTGACTGTGCAGCACTCCCTCAGTACTGACCCTCTGACAGTGCAGCACTCCCTCAGTACTGACCCTCCGACAGTGCGGCGCTCCCTCAGTACTGACCCTCTGACAGTGCGGCACACCCTCAGTTCTGACCCTCCGACAGTGCGGCACTCCCTCAGTACTGACCCTCCGACAGTGCGGCACTCCCTCAGTTCTGACCCTCCGACTGTGCGGCACTCCCTTAGTACTGACTCTCTGACAGTGCAGCACTCCCTCAGTACTGACCCTCTGACCCTGCAGCACTCCGTCTGTACTGACCCTCTGACAGTGTGGCACTCCCTCAGTACTGACCCTCCGACAGTGCGGCACTCCCTCAGTACTGACCCTCTGACCGTGCAGTGCTCCCTCAGTACTCACCCTCTGACTGTGCAGCACTCCCTCAATACTGACCCTTTGACCGTGCAGCTCTCCCTCAGAATCAGTGTCCAGTGCAGCATTTTGTAATATTTATCACCAATTCCAGCAGCTGGTTGGATGTGACAGTTCAATAGAACGGCAGCTTTTGGGAATTGGGAATGTGGTTCCTGAAATCACATGAGCAAAGTGTCCAGAAGGAGGCAGTGATGAGTATTAATTCACTCAGTCTTGCAGATTCTTGTTCTTCAACCAAAGACTGTGTAAAACTTATTGTTGCTCCCAAGAATCTGCATTATTTTGGTGAGTTTGCAGTGTTCCTGAATTATCAGAAATTGCTGTCATCCAATCTGAAGAATAATTGTCTGGATGCTAAATATTGGCCTGAATTTTGTGCGCGTTGTGTGAGCAGCGTTGGGAGGCTGAGAAGCAGCTGCGATTGCTGTTTCCGCCACAAAACCACGTGAATTCACGCCGGCTGGTCAATTAAAGGCTAGCCAGCAAGAAACCTGCCCCCACACTCGGGAAGGCCTGCAAGCAGGAGGGGAATCGTCCGATAGGGACCCAGCGGGCGCAGGGTGGGGGGTGGTTTAAATTGGCTGAGGCTGCACCCTGAAGGCTGCCAGGAGTTCCAGAGAAGGCACAGGGAGCTGCCCAGATATAAGCTGAAGGTGCAGCATCAGCACCTGCTCGATACGTCAGGCGGGGGGGCTACACAGGTGGGCACCCTGTCCCCTTCCCATGTTACTCAAACGAGTGCCAGCGCACTCTCATGGAGGCAGTGAGCACCAGGCAGGCATCCTGATTCCGCGGGATGGCAAGAGGAGGCTACCCTACCAAACGAAGAAGGCCTGGGCAGAGGTGGCAGCCCAGGTCTGTGGGCACGATGTGGTGTCCAGACCAGGTCTGTGGGTGTGATGTGGTGTCCGGCCCAGGTCTGTGGGTGTGATGTGGTGTCCAGCCCAGGTCTGTGGGTGTGATGTGGTGTCCAGCCCAGGTCTGTGGGTGTGATGTGGTATCCAGCCCAGGTCTGTGGGTGTGATGTGGTGTCCAGCCCAGGTCTGTGGGTGTGATGTGGTGTCCAGCCCAGGTCTGTGGGTGTGATGTAGTGGTCCGGCCCAGGTCTGTGGGTGCAGCAGCAGGATTCAGTGCCAAAAAAGATTCAATGATCTCCTGCACTCGGAAAGGGCGAGTATCAATTTGGCACGGTCCTGTGTGGAGAATTCGGGAAGGGCAGCCGCCCCTCGTGGCCCTTAGGGGTGTCAGACTCAGGGTAACAGAAGCACAGATACCTGTGCCTGCTAAAGCTGGGAGATCAGACCAGTAACTCTGGGCGCATGTAAGGGTCAAGTGTGCAAATATGACGGGCACTTCAACCTGCTTCCTGGTGGTGAGCCTGGTATAGTACTGCAGGTAGAGGGCGGACTAATGAACGGACCTTTGCCCTTCCAGGAGAAGAGAAGCCATCATGAGCGCGGGTAGTGGGGCGGCCAAGCTGCTCATCCTGAGCAAGAGAGATGGTCGCCCTGGAGCTCGAGTGTGAGGGCACACCAAGGTCACCAGGTCACAGAGAGGCAGGTGCCTCAGAGGCAGATGTGAGTCCAGTGGATAGAATTGGGACAAGTGGAGACTCCAAACAATGGAGGCACCTCTCATCTCAAAAGATAACTTCTAATAAAGAGCCCCCAGTGATCCAGCAATGCCGATAGCACTGTGATGCTGCTGTCCATTGTCTCACCAGGCCGCCTGGCGCACATATTCAATGATTGATACCACTAACATATCGTCTTCCTCCCTCAGGTGCACCATCCTCCAGAGGCACCCGAGGTCCCGAGGACTCTCAGTTGACACCGGAGGAGGAGCCACAGACAGATCTGCCCACGTCACACCCTCTCTCGCTACCAGGCACCAGCTCAGATATAAGCTTGTTGGTGGGCGATAGATTGTTGGCTCAGGTGGTTGTACACTATGGTGAGGGCACAGCACACTCACATGAGGGGCAGGCGGAGGCAGAGAGTGCCCAGGGCACTGGCGGTCGGAGAACTGCCAAAGACCAGGACGATGCTCAGTCAAAGGCAGATGATGAGCCTCTGAATTTGTCCACTAGGCAGCAGATGCTGGCTGTCCAGCCAGATGTGCGGGAGGATCTGGTGGAGCTTCATGAGGGTATGTGTAACATGGTCTCTGTTATGGAGGAGCCCATGTGGAGCATGAACACTGCGTTGACCCTCATGGCCGAGCACCCTGCCTCCTCCATTGAGAGAGTGGCGACTCTCATGGACAGGCAGCTCCAGGGACAGAATCAGGGGTTCCTGGGGTTACACTCGGACCTGTAAGCCCTCACACAGGCAATGACCTCAGGTGGTCAGTGCCAGTGTGGGAGATGGATGAGGCACCCAGTATCCCAGCTAGGTGCCCGTCCATCAGTGGCAAGCAGGGAGGTCCACAGTGACCTCACGTTGATGCATGAGCTGCTTGTCTTCTCTGTGGACTCCTCTCAGGGCACTCTGGGTGAGGGCAGCAGCTCCTCCGCACCTCTGCCAGTGACCATGGCATCTTTGAAGGCCACAGTGTCTGAGGAGTACCCAGCCATGGCACAGGTCACCTCCTCCCAGGCAGAGCCTGCTCAAGCCACACTGGCCAGAGGACGACTGCCAAGGTCATCAGGGGCGACAGGACAGCAGAGTCTGCCGCCTGTCTCCAGTGCCGCTGCCAGAGAGGGGGAGTGGGCAGGTGGGAGCACCAAGGCACAGCACTTGCAGGGTAAGTTTAAGTTTAAGGCACCATAAGCAGAGGATGGGGTTGCCAAGGTGACACCCTTTCACTTCAACAGCGTTCTGTATTGTTTTTGTGTGACAATAGCAACAACATTGTTATGTTTCTTTTTTGCAGCTGTGGAGTGTCTGTCATGTTTTCCATAGGCTCAGGCCTCATGATAGACGGCAAACTTTATCACCCAGGTTGTGAGATGATCAGAAATGTGTGTGAAGGAGGCAGTGGCCTTGCCCTGCTTTGACAGCCTTGCTGAAGGAGCATTACATCAAAGCCTCCCTGGTGTCCCTGCCTCCCTGAAGGTTCCTTATGTCTGCCTCCTCACCCTGTGCCTGCCCAGACTCCTCATCAGATCCCTCAGCACAGCCTTCCCCTGAGGCCTGTGGAGCTGCCTCACTACCCTCATCCTCCAGTGGGTCCCCCCCTTGCCAGTGCCAGATTGTGCAGAGTGCAGCAGACAATGACAGTAAGTGACACGCGTTCTGGAGGATATTTCAGGGAACCCCCGATCGGTCCAGACATCGGAATCTCATCTTCAGAAGCCCAATGGTCCTCTCAACCATCGCCCTCATGGAGGTATGACTCCTATCGTACCTCTCTCCTGTCTCTGCCCTTGGCTGCCGGAGAGGCGTCATGAGCCACCTTTTCAAGGGATATCCTTTGTCACCCAGCAGCCATCCATCCAGCCGAGCTGGAGCCACGAGCAGCCCCAGCACCTGGAAGTGTCTGAGGATGTAGGCATCATGGGAGCTGCCTGGGTAGCTTGCACAGACTTGTAGAATCAGCATCCTGTGATCACACACTATCTGCACATTCATCGAGTGGAAGCCCTTCCTGTTGACAAAGGCACCGGGCTCACCTGCAGGCGCCTTGATGGCCACACATGTGCAGTCGATTGCACCCTGATGTGGGAGAAGCCAGCAATTGTCACAAAGCCTCTGGCTCGCTGTGTCTGGCTGGCCTCATCCATCTGGTAATGAGTGAATGTGAGGACCCATCTGAACAGAGCGTCAGTGACGAGCCTGACAGAACTGTGGAGAGTGGATTGTGACACTCCACACAGATCCCCCACTGAGCCCTAGCAAGATCTGGATCCAAAGAATTGAGGCTATTGTGACCTTCAGAGCCACTGGCATTAGGTGCCCACCCACACAGTTGGAGGCTCCGGCCCAATCATCTGGCATATTGATGCCTCGATGACCCTAGAGAGGCGGAGCCTCCTGCAGCACTGGACCTCAGACATGTTGAGGTAGCTGGATCATTGCCTGTACAATCAGTGGCGTCTTCTGCGGCCCCTTCCGCCTTGCTC
Organism: Carcharodon carcharias; assembly: GCF_017639515.1. NCBI lineage: Eukaryota > Metazoa > Chordata > Chondrichthyes > Lamniformes > Lamnidae > Carcharodon > Carcharodon carcharias. The sequence continues at coordinate 142,436,206 of NC_054476.1, forward strand.
TCCCTGCTGGACCTGTGTCCCGCTGTGGCAGCACCTCTCCTCCCACAGGTCTCTTCCTGCGACACTGCCTGCGGACACCTGTCCTCCTGCCCCTCTCTTCCTCCTCAGAGGAGGTCCCCCTGGCAGAGTACACAATCCCCCATCGGCTGAGTTGGACGTGGCGTTGTCCCGAGCATTGAAACGCTCCAAGAGAGTTGACAAAACAAAGGAGCCCTCAAAACAAAGCTAATAAAGCAAAAACTTAGAAGAAACCACAGGGAATGTTGTTGGCAGGCACGCTTCTGAGTCCCACAGACTGAAATATCGCTTGCAGGACTCAGAAGCGTGCCTGCCAACAATTAATCAGCCACTTAAGACAATTAAAAATGTAATTGAAAGCAAAGTTTGCACTGGCTGCACAGGCAACACATGCGGGTGACAGACTCTTATGTCCACTTTTCTCACCCAAGGGCAGGGTGAAAGGGGAGCGGAGCATGGCCTGTGTGAGTTGGTAGGAGTTCAGGTGAGAGTTTGCTGAGATTTCAGACCGTTTCCAGCTCCCTCTTAAATGTATCGATACTATTCACCTCAACCACTCCCTGTGGGAGTGAGTTCCACATCCTCCCCACTCTCTGGATAAAGAAGTTTCTCCCGAATTCCCCGATTAGATTTATTAGTGAACGTCCGATATTGGTGATTGACTATCTAATTCTGGTCTCCCCTCAAACAGGTGGAAACACCTCTTTTTCCACCTATCAAACCCATTCATAATCTTCTACACCTTCCATCAGGTCATCCCTCAGTCTTTTTTCTGGGGAAAAGAGTCCCAGTTTACTTGTGGCAAGGTTATTAAAGTTTGGAAAAAGTATTTGACTGGGTGGGGCAGTTAAGAATGAAGTCATGTGATTAATCCTTCATGAATGCAGACCTGCTGATTCCAGTTGTTGTTATATTCTTTCCCTATCTGAGACTTGGGCCCTGGATCGACCCCAGGTTTAAAGGTGAGAGGGTAGTGGGCTGAGTGATAAGGTCACCACCAGACAGTGCGAGCAAGAGACGAGCTACTTATGCGGTTGGACTTTATTGAAATATGTGGGGTGTATTGGCCAGTGTTTGGTGACTGGACACAAGCAGCTTCAGGGTGGGGAGAGGGGAAGAGGGTCAAATTCGGGGAACATCCATGGGGCTGTGCCAAAGAGGGAGGGCAATTGGAGTGTGGGCATTACTCTGCAGCCAAAAGGAGGTTTCTGGGGCAATGAAAAACCCAAAACCCGATTTTAAAAACAACTTTGGGGACATTTCCGAAGCAGCTTTCTCCTCAGGTTCCATCAGGAAACACCCTGAGGTTACCTGGTGCCCACTATTGATGGGCAGAGAGAGAGAGAGAGAGAGGCCTTGAAAATTTCAGCTGAGCCCAACTACCAATGTGAGAACCCAATTTAAATATTTGGATGGGCTGGTGCCTAGTTTTGGAACCTCTATTTCCTGCCCATTTCTTAATTGAAAACCAAGTCAGGCCTCAGTCAGCAGACAGACAACAGACTGCCCACTGTTCCTGTCTATAGTGGGAATGGTGCAGGTTGATGTTAGTCAGCCCCAGACTCTAATAAAAGTGGAAGGTACTAATGGCACAACGAAGGAGGGAACGTGAAACAGGCCAGAGCTAGAAGGACAGAGAATTTGGTGTGGAGGTAATAGAGTTGGAGGAGCTAAGAGAGATAGGGAGGAACAAGACAATGAAGTGGATGTACATGAGAATGGGAATTTTAAATTGGCGACGTTGTGGAATCTGAAGTCAGTGAAGGTAAGCAAGCACAGGGATAATGTGTTGTCAGGAAGATATAATAATTCTCATAATGTTATTGGAATTTATTGTAAAATAGTGGTATCTGTGTATGTGTGTGTGTGAGACTTAATTGGATTAAAGGCAGCTGGTCTGAATGCTTTACTGTAAACATGGGGAAAGTTTAGAATGTAAGGTATAAAAGGACATTTGCATTTTTAAATAAACCAGACTAGATTGTTTTCAAAAGAGGGGGTGAAATGTGTCAGCTAGCCAGGTGAAGTTCAGGATCAGTGTGTTTATTTTTCCCAAAGATTACTGGTAAAGCTTAGTACTGTGAGAGATTTTATTATCAGAAAGGTAAAGTCCAAAGACATAGTGAAACAATGGGAATTGCATTCAAAAGGGAAAATATGTATAAAGGAGTGAAGGCTGTGTGCAAATGTAGGCATTTTTAAGATCTAACAAGTGTGAAAAGCCTTCAGCATCTATGCCTCAAGCTGCTGTCTTCAAAGGACTGAAGTTAAGAAAACTCACTTTGAATTCGACTGGTTCAGGGTATTGTGTGTCACCTTGCCTGGGTCTTTTAAAATCTATGTGTCTTACTGTTGCCAAAACAAAAGTGTAATTGGGTGTCAGATTAAATAGGGAATTTAGAAGTTATTATAGTAGTAATTTGTAGATCTATGCATGTGCTTAAAATCATTTCTCTTATTAATAAATGTTTAATCTAGTTTTGTAAAAACCTATAAGACTCAGTGGTCTTATTGCTACTGAATTCAAAGCCCACATCTTGAAACATACAAATTGAAAAAGAAGTTATGGCAGTTGTCTCAAGTTTCCCTCTGGGATTTGAACAATTCAGCATTTACCATCGGCTGTGTCATAACAGTGTTAACGGGACTTCCTGAGAGTTAGGATAGAGGCAGCAGATTTTTGGATCGACTGAATTTTAACAAGGGTAGAATTATAGAATCAGAGAACAGTTACAGTGCAGAAGGAGTCCTTTCGGCCCATTGTATCTGCACTGGCTCTCCAAATGAGCAACTCACCTAGTGCCATTCTCAGCCTTTTCCCCATAACCCTGCACATTCTTCCTTTTGAATGCTTCAGTTGAACCTGCCTCCACCACACCCTCAGGCAGTGCATTCTAAACCCTAAATATTTGCTGCATCAAAAGGTTTTTCTCACCTGGAGCGTTGTGTACAATTTTGATCCCCTTATCCAAGGAGGGATATACTTGCCATTGAGGGAGTGCAACAGAGGCTCACCAGACTAATCCCTGCCCAGAAAGAAAAAACAGTTAAAACTGAGAAATAAGAATACTGGTCTGAACTGGTCTTGTATACCTTAAAATGGAACACCATTAAAAGCTGAGAAATAAGAGTACTTGTCCAAACTGTTTTTTGGGTAGCATGGTGGGATTGTCCTACAAGAGGAGACTATGAACATACGAACATGGAGCAGGAGTGGGCCATTCAGCCCCTTGAGGCTGCTCCACCATTTAATAAGATCATGGCTGGCCTGATAGTAACCTGAAATCTGCATCACACCTACCCTCGATAACCTATCATCCCCTTGCTTACCAAGAATCTATCCACCTCTGCCTTAAAAATATTCAAAGCCTCTGCTTCCACCACCTTTTCAGGAAGAGAGTTCCAAAGCTTCACAGCCCTCTGAGTGAAAACATTTTGCCTCATCTCTGTTTTAAATGGGTGACCCCTTATTTTTAAACAGTGACCTCCTAGTTCTAGACTCTCCCACAAGAGGAAACATCTTCTCCACATCAACCCTATCAAGACCCCTCAGAATTTTATATGTTTCAATCAAGTCACTTCTTACTCTCCTAAATTCCACTGTATACAAGCCTAACCTGTCCAACCTTTCCTTATAAGACAACCCATTCATTCCAGGTATTAGTCTAGTAAACCTTCTCTGAACTACTTCCAACGCATTTACATCTTTCCTTAAATATGAAGGCCAATATTGTACACGTACTCCAGATGTGACCTCACCAATGCCCTATATTACTGAAGCATAACCTCCCTACTTTTGTATTCAATTCCCCTCACAATAAACAATAACATTCTATTAGCTTTCCTAATTACTTGCTGTGCTTGCATACTAACTTTTTGTGATTCATGCACTAGGACATCCTGATCTTTCTGCACCTCAGAGCTCTGCAATCTCTCATCAGTTAGATAATATGCTTCTTATATTCTTGTCAAAATGGACAATTTCACATTTTCCCACATTATGCTCCATTTGCCAGATCTTTGCCCACTCACTTAACCTACCTATATCTGTTTGTAGCCTCTTTATGTCCTCTTCACAACTTACTTTCCTACTGTAGTAATTATGGTTTTATTTAGTGTGTAATATACCTTTAAGAATAATGCTTGTTGAGGAAGATCACATGATCTTTAGTACCCAAAAAGGGAGTAGCACAGGCTACCTCAGTAGTTAGTAGTGTAGAGATAGAATTGGAGTTGAAAGCACACATTTAGTTGCTGCTGAGTACCTTGTAAATAAACTTAAAGTTTCCACCTAAGAAGTGTCTGCTGATCAACTCCAACAATAGAACCACCTTGGCCACCTCTCACAACAAACTGGCAATGAGGATAAAACAAATTTAACAGAAGAAATCAAGAGAAACGAAATCAGCATGGTATCTCGCACAGTAATTGTAAGTAGGAAGCTCCGTTCAAACCGATGAAGTATTTCCCTCTCAGAATGCCGCAATTCGGGAGAATTGATCCTTTCGATCCAGCAACGGATGATTGGTCTCATTACATTGAACGTCTCATATTCTTTTTCAAAGTGAACGGGATTACGAGGGAAGAGAAGTGGTGGGCATTCCTCTTAAGTACATGTGGGATTGATTCAAAGTTTGATGGCACCCAGTGCCCCAGATTCCAAACATTTTGATCAATTGGTGGACCTCGTGAAGGGTCATTATCAACCTCAGTAACAATTCAAAGGTTCAAGTTTAACTCGAGAAATAGAGCCCGGGGGGAAACAGTTGTTGCTATGTGGCAAGTTTGAAGCAGTTAATGGAACATTGTGAGTTTATACATCCCTAAACGACATGCTCAGAGATTGTTTAGTGTGTGGCGTGAATGAGGACACAATTCAGAAGAGATTGTTGTCTGAAGTGAATTTGAATTCCAAGAAGGCACTAGAGAGAGCACTGGCCATGGAAAGCGCAGTAAGAGATTCAGATGTCACACAGGGTGCACAAAATGGCACTGTCCTCCACATAGGGTGGGAAGCCCCAGCCAAAAAGGGCATGAAAATGCAAGACTCTGCCAAGAAGTGGGAAACAGCCCCCATTAGCAGGAAAATAAGGAAAAATAACTTAGCAATGAAATCAAAGAATAATTTCACTAGAGGTGGAAACAAACAGTTTTTTAATGATTGGCAGTTTAAAAAAATCAAATGCTATTATTGTCATAGAAATGGATCCATAATGAGACAGCGCAAGGATAGATTCAGGCAGACGTGTAAACAAAAGAAGAAGCTCAGTGAGATCTACAATGTAGAACAGCTGAAATAACAAATTCAGATATCCACTCATCGTTTAATCTGGAAGTTGGAAAGACAGAACTAATATATGTAACAGTGAAAGTAAATGGTAGACCTGTTAGAATGGAAATGGACACGGGAGCTTCCACTACTGTAATTGGGGAACATACCTTCCGATATCTGAATAATGGTGAGCGTCAATTAAGTTTAGGAGAAACAGCTGCCAAACTAAAAACATCTATGGGTGAAGACATTCAAGTAAAAGGCATAAGCAGAGTAACTGTCCATTATGGAAGCCAATCGGCAAAGCTACCCTTGATGGTGGTAGCAGGTGAGGGGCTAAGCCTCCTGGGGTGAAACTGGATAAAGGAGATTAAGTTAGAATGGGCTGAAACTTTCCAGTTGAGAGCAAGTGGGCTATCAGAACTACTTTGAAAGTACGCTACTGTCTTTAAGGACAAACTGGGGAAAATCCAGGGCCTGCAGGCCAAGATTCATATGGATGTGGAAGCAACCCCTTGCTTCATGAAGGCGAGACTGGTGCCATATGCCCTATGAGAAAAAGTTGACACTAAACTGGACAGACTAGAGAAACTGGGTGTTGCACAACTTGTGCTGTTCTCAGTTGGGCAGCACCCATAGCCCCTGTCCTTAAACCCAACAGAAGCGTCCGAATTTGTGGAGACTACAAATTGACAGTTAATAAAGTAGCTAAGCTAGACAGGCACCTCATTCCAAAAATCAAAGGCCTATATGCCAAGCTGGTAGGTGGAACCACCTACACAAAGCATGACATGAGTCATGCTTATCAACAACTAGAGTTAGATAATGCCTCCCGGGAATTTGTCACAATTGATACCCACAAAGGATTGTACCAATATACACGATTGCCTTCCAGTGTGTCCTCAACTTGTGCCATCTTTCAGAGACTTTCAGCCTGCCCCAGGTTGTAGTCTATTTTGATGATGTATTGGTGACAGGATTCACTGAAAAGAGCAATTAGCAAACTTAGAAGAAGTCTTAAAATGTTTCTTGCAAGCTACAGTGTGTTTACAAAAAGAAAAGTGCACATTCCAAGTGAGGGAGATAATCTATTTGGGTCACTGGGTAGATTCACTGGGCCTCCACCCGGTTGAGGAGAAATTGAGAGCCATAAGAGAGGCACCTGCACCTAAGAACGCCTCAGAGTTGAAATCATTCCTAGGAATGATCAACTATTATGGGCGGTTCTTATCCAATTTTCCTACAGTGCTAGCCCCCCTGCATTCGCTACTCAAACAGAACCAATATTGGTCTTGGGAGGTGCCCCAGAAAGAAGCTGTCATAAAGGTGAAACAATTGTTGCACTTGTCCAATCTATTGGTGCATTTTGACCAGATGAAAGAATTTTGACATGTGACGTATCTCCCTATGGAGTGGGAGCAGTTCTTTCTCATCGGATAGACAACGGCACGGAACGGCCTATAGGTTACATATCAAGAATGCTCACCACAGTGGAAAAGGGATACACGCTGACAGAGAAAGGCAGCCTGTCCATCATCTTTGGTGTCAAGAAATTTCACCAGTAAGTACATGGCTGCCATTTTACAATCGTTTCAGACCACAAACCATTGTTAGGATTGTTTAGTGAGGACAAGGCTATACCATCCATAGCCTGGGTAAGAATACAACGATAGACTTTAATTCTGGCAGCATATGATTACACTTTCATACATAGGCCTGGCAATTAAATCGCAAACACCGATGCCCTTAGTCATTTGCCTTTAAAGAAATCGATGGGCACATCCCAGTTCCACAGGAACTTGTTTTATTGTTAAATTTCTAAGATTTCTCAGCAGTATGTGCTCGACAGATCAGAGACTGGACAAGTCGGAACCCAGTCCTATCTCAAGTATGAGAACAGGTGCTGCATGGTTGGTCACACGAGCCCTTATCTGGTGAAATGAAACTGTACTTCAACAGAAGACATGAAATAACCAGCCAGGATGGCATCTTACTGTGGGGAGCATGAGTGATAGTTCCTCCAAAGGGAAGGGAGCCACTTTTAATTGAACTACACAGCTCACATCCAGGAATATCCCGAATGAAGACATAGCGCACAGCTATCTATGGTGGCCTGGGATGGATGGTGAAATAGAGAGTTTAGTAAAGCACTGAGTGCAATGTCAGCAACTGCAAAAGTTACTTTCAACAGCTCTGTTACACCCGAGGGAGAGGCCAGGAAGTCCATTGGTGTGGTTACACATTGACTATGTTGGACCTTACATGGGAAGAATGTTTCTGCTCATTATTGATGCCCACTCAAAATGGATGGACATATATGAGGTGAAGTCACCAACATTGACTACTACAATTGAGAAGCTACATCAAAGTTTTTCCATACATGGACTACTAGGAGTACTTGTTTCCGATAACGGCACGGCATTTACGAGTGCTGAGTTTCAACGGTTTATCAGCTCAACAGTATCACTCATGTAAAAACTGCACCGTACACCCTTCCTCAAATGGACTGGCCGAAAGGGTGGTTCAAACATTCAAGGCAGGCATGAGAAAGCTAACCGGCAATTCCTTGGCAACCAAGCTAGCACGCTTTCATTCCATTACAGGACTACCCCGCACAAACAGCAGGTGTCACACCTGTGAGTTATTGATGAAACACCGTCTCAGGATGAGAGTGAGCTTAATAATACTGAATTTAGAGGGGAAAATGGAAAGGATTCAGGGAAGCCAGAAAACTGGACACGACTGGCATAGTTGCAAAAGGAAATTTACTGTGGGAGAGATGTGTATGCAGAGAAAGACCAAAGTGCTTACCGTGTGAAATAAGTGTGGTGGCTGGACCCCTCTCTTACCACTTGGAGGTGGAAGGCCAAGTCATAGAGAGACATGTGGACCATTTAAGGAAGAGAGAGACAAATCACCAAGATTTGGTTCCACCAGTGATCATGACCAGGTCTGCGTTTCCTGTTACTCAACAGGACAGGCATGTCTGATGTTCCTGTAAGTGTTGAGGATACAGAACTACAAAGTGCCCACCAGAGCACCTGATGTTCAGTCAACTCTGGAAAAGGAGGTACCTGACAAATAATCTGAAGTTGTGGAGCTGAGACGCTCCACACATGTCAGGAACCACCTGAAAGACTGAATTTGTGAATTCCTTTCCCAATGTAAATATTATGTTGTCTTGAAAACTATGTACTTGTAAATATAATATGTATAGCTGAGATAATGAGGGAAGAATGTAGTAATTATGGCTTTATCTAATGTGTAATATACCTTTAAGAATAATGCTTGTTAAGGAAGATCACATGATCTTTAGTACCCAATAGGAGAGCAGCGCGGGCTACCTCAGTAGTTAGTAGCGTAGAGATAGAATTGGAGTTGATAGCACACGTATAGTTGCTGCTGAGTACCTTGTAAATAAACTTAAAGTTTCCACCCAAGAGGTGTCTGCAGATCAACTCTATCAATAGTACCAACTTGGCCACCTCTCACAACATCTACCCATCTTTGAGTCATCAGCAAATTTGGCAACCATCCCATCCATCCCTTCTTCCAATTCATTTATATAAATTATAAACAGTTGAGGTCCCAGCACTGATCCCTGTGGCACACCACTGGTTACATTACTACTCTTTGCTTCCTGTCAGCCAGCATTCTTCTATCCATGCCAATATGTTACCCCCTATACCATGAGCTTTTATTTTCCGCAATAACATTTGATCTGGCACTTTATCAAGGATTGAGGAGACTGGGCCTGTATTCTCTAGAGTTTAGAAGAATGAGAGGTGATCTCATTGAAATTTACAGAATTCTTACAAGCTGTGACAGGGTAGATGCAGGAAGGATGTTTCCCCTGGCTAGGGAGGTTAGAATCAGGGGACACAGTTTCAGTATAAGGGCCAAGGCCATTTAGGTCTGAGATGAGGAGGAATTTCTTCACACCGAGGGTGGTGAATCTTTGGAATTCTGTGCCCCAGAGGGCTGTCGAGGCTCAGTCATTGAGTATGCTCAAGACAGAAATTGATCATCAAGGGATATGGGGACAGTGCAGGAAAGTTGTGTTGAGTTAGATGATCAACCATGATCTAATTGAATGTGGAGCAGGCTCGATGGGCTGAATGGCCTATTCCTGCTCCTATGTTGCAATGACCTTTTTCCTCATCAATCACCTTAAATCTGGGCCCTCTCGTTCTCGATCCTTCCACCAATGGGAACAGTTTCCCCCTATCTACTTTGTCCTGACCCCTCATGATTTTGAACTCCTCTATCAAATCTCCTCTCAACCTTCTCTTCTCCAAGGAGAACATAAAATTGGAGGCTGATGCGGAGGGTATTAGAATATTTGAAACAAAAACAGAATTACCTGGAAAAACTCAGCAGGTCTGGCAGCATCGGCGGAGAAGAAAAGAGTTGACGTTTCGAGTCCTCATGACCCTTCGACAGAACTTGAGTTCGAGTCGAACGCAAGTTCTGTCGAAGGGTCATGAAGACTCGAAACGTCAACTCTTTTCTTCTCCGCCGATGCTGCCAGACCTGCTGAGTTTTTCCAGGTAATTCTGTTTTTGTTTTGGATTTCCAGCATCCGCAGTTTTTTTGTTTTTATTTTTGTTTTTATTAGAATATTTGAGTTTAGTGATAATAATGACGTGTGTGAGGGTTTCAACAGCAGGGCTAGGGCACAGCTGGTAATGTTCAGAAAGCTGAGTTTGGGGTTACTTAGGATGAGGCCCTGAACAATTTAGAGATGGAAACAGTGCCAAAGTTAGAGAGTTTCTGGCAGGGTTACAAATATTCATCTGGAAAATCGCAGTTCCCGCAATACTGAGTATTGAACAAACAGTCTGACAGCACAGGCACAGACCGGGGAGAAGTGGTGCTGATGGGAAATGGAGCTGGACCCTGTCGGTCTACATGTGGAACCCAACTCCATGTCTGTGGGAGTTTTACCATCAGCAAAATTCCCTGCTTTAATCCCAATTCCTGATCTGTCTCCCTGTCCTTGTATAAAATACCTAACCAATTTCCTGTTAAAAGGAGCCTCACTCTCTGTCCTCCCTTGTGCTAAGATAATTCACTGTTCTAATAAATCTCTGAGAGAAAACATGTTTTCTAACTTCTCCATTCTTCCTGGGATAATCCTCAATCTCTTCTCCTTTGTTACTGAGCCAGTGGGAACAATCCATCACTATTAACCCTCTCAAAACTTTTAATCATTATAAAAATCGCTTTTAGATTTGTCCATTAACTTTTATCCACAATGTAGATTCTCTGATTCAATTCTCTGAGTCTTCCTCCTTAGCTCTAATCTTCTATTACTGACAATATTCTGGTCAATATTTTCTGTTCCCTTTCTAGTGTCCTTGTATTTTTTTGTGCATTAATACCCTCATATACCTGGTCTTGTGTACACTAATACTCCTCATGTACCAGGCCCTCTGTACATTAATATTCCTGGTGTAAGATAAAAGCAAAATACTGCGGATGCTGGAAATTTGAAACAAAAACAAAAATTGCTGGAAAAACTCAGCAGGTCTGACAGCATCTGTGGAGAGGCAGACAGAGCTAATGTTTCAAGTCCGTATGACTCTTCATCAGAACACCTCGTGTACCTGGTCCTGTGTACACTAATACTCCTTATGTACGTGTCGTGTGCACACTAATACTCCTCATGTATCTGGTCCTGTGTACAGTAATACCTCTCATGTACCTGGTCTTGTGTCACTAATACCCCTCATGTAACTGGTCCTATGTACACTGATACTCCTCATGTACCTCATCCTGTGTACACTAATACTCCTCGTGTACCTGTCCTGTGTACACTAATACTCCTCGTGTACCTGGTCCTGTGTACACTAATTCTTCTCGTGTACCTATCCTGTGTACACTAATACTCCTTGGGTACTTGGCCCTGTATACACCAATACTCCTCAGGTAAATGTCATGTGTACACTAATACTGCTCATATACCTGTCCTGTGTACACTAATACTCCTCGTGTACCAGTCCTGTGTACACTAATACTCCTCATGTACCTGGTCCTGTGTACACTAATACTCCTTGGGTACCTGGTCCTGTGTACACTAATACTCCTTGTGTACTTGTCATGTGTACACTAATACTGCTCATATACCTGTGCTGTGTACACTAATGCTCCTTGTGTACCTGGTCCTGTGTACACCAATATTCCTCATGCATCTATCCTGTGTACACTAATACTCCACAGGTACCTGGTCCTGTGTACATTAATACTCCTCGGGCACTTGATCCTGTGCACACTAATACTCCTCGTGTACCTGTCATGTGTACACTAATACTGCTCATATACCTGGCCTGTGTACACTAATACTCTTTGTGTACCTGGTCCTGTGCACACTAATATTCCTCGTGTACCTGTCTTGTGTACACAAATACTCTACAGGTACCTGGTCCTGTGTACACTAATATTCCTCGTGTACCTGTCCTGTGACACTAATACTGCTCATGTACCTGGTCCTGTGTACACTAATACTCCTCGAGCACCTCTCCTGTGTACACTAATACTCCTCGGGTAACTGTCGTGTGTAGACTAATACTCCCTGTGTACCTGGCCCTGTGTACACTAATACTCCTTGTGCACCTCTCCTGTGTACACTAATATCCCGCTTGCACCTGGCTCTTTTCTTCATTCCTTTACAAGATGTGGGCTTCGCTGGCTGGGCCAGTTTTTATTACCCATCCCTAATTGCCCTTGAGAAGGTGGTGGTGAGCTGCCTTCTTGAACTGCTGCAGTCCATGTGGTGCAGGTACACCCACAGTGCTGATAGGGAGGGAGTTCCAGGATTTTGACCCAGCGACAGTGAAGGAACGGTGATATACTTCCAAGTCAGGATGGTGAGTGACTTGGAGGGGGACTTCCAGATTGTGGTGTTCCCATCTATCTGCTGCCCTTGTCCTTCTAGATGGTAGTGGTTGTAGGTTTGGAAGGTGCTGTCGAAGGAGCTTTGGTGAATTCCTGCAATGCATCTTGGAGATGGGACACACTGCTGCCACTGTGCATCGGTGGTGGAGGGAGTGAATGTTTGTGGATGTGATGCCAGGCAAGTGGGCTGCTTTGTCCTGGACGGTGTCAAGCTTCTTGAGTGTTGTAAGAGCTGCACTCACCCAGGCAAGTGGGGAGTATTCCATCACACTCCTGACTTGTGCCTTGTAGATGGTGGACAGGTTTTGGGGATTCAGGAGATAAGTTATTCATCACATGATTCCTAGCCTCTGACCTGCTCTTGTAGCCACGGTATTTATATGGCTAGTTCAGTTCAGTTTCTGGTCAATAGTAACCCCCAGGATGTTGATAGTGGGGATTCATTGATGGTAATACCATTGAATATCAAGGGGTGATGGTTGGATTCTCTCTTGTTGGAGATGGTCATTGCCTGACACTTGTGTAGTGTGAATGGTACTTGCCACTTGTCAGCCCAAGCCTGGATATTGTCCAGGTCTTGCTGCATTTGGACATGGACTGCTTCAGTATCTGAGGAGTTGTGAATGGTGCTGAACATTGTGCAATCATCAGCGAACATCCCCACTTCTGACCTTATGATGGAAGGAAGGTCATTAGTGAAGCAGCTGAAGATGGTTGGGCCGAGGACACTACCCTGAGGAACTCCTGCAGTGATGTCCTGGAGCTGAGATGATTGACCTCCAACAACCACAACCATCTTCCTTTGTGCAAGGTATGACTCCAACCAGTGGGGAGTTTTCCCCTGATTCCCACTGACTCCAGTTTTGCTGGGGCTCCTTGATGCCACACTCAGTCAAGTGTGGCCTTGATGTCAAGGGCAGTCACTCTCACCTCACCTCAGGAATTCAGCTCTTTTGTCCTTGTTTGAACCAAGGCTGTAATGAGGTCAGGAGCTGAGTGGCTCTGCCGCAACCCAAACTGGGCAACAGTGAGCAGGTTATTGCTGAGCAAATGCCGCTTGATAGCACTGCTGATTACCCCTTCCCACCACTTTACTATCTAATACCCATCATATACTTGGTCTTGTGTACACAAGGAGGCTATGTTAAACTTTTATAAGACACTAGTTCAGCTCCAGCTGGAGTATTGTGTCCAGTTCTGGGCACTGCACTTTTGGAAGGATGTGAAGGCATTGGAGAGAGTGCAGAAAAGATTCATAAGAATGGTTCCAGGGATGAGGAACTTCAGTTATGAAGACAGATTGGAGAAGTTAAGACTGTTCACCTTAGAGGAAAGAAGGTTGAGAAGAGTTCTGATAGAGGTATTCAAAATTTAAAGAATTCTAATTGAGGGGTCTGGACAGAATAGATAGGGAAAAACTGTTCCCACTGGTGAAAGGATTGAGAATGAGAGGGCACAAATTTAAAGGCATTGGAAAAAGAAGCAAAAGTGATATGAGGTAAAACCTCTTCATGCAGCGAGTGTTTAGGGTTTGGAATGCACTGCCTGAGGGTGTGGTGGAGGCAGGTTCAATTGAAGCATTCAGAAAAGAATTAGACTGTTATCGGAAAAGGAAGAATGTGTAGGGTTACGGGGAGAAAGTGAGAGAATGGCATTAGGTGAATTGCGCATTTGGAGAGCCAGTCCAAATACATTGGGCCGAATGCTGTGCTGTAACAATTCTGTCATTCCGTGATTCTCAGGTGTATCCTGTTACTTAGTGGATGAATAATTTTCACTAATATGAATATTACAGTGTCTGAGCTGCTCATCACTGTCACATCATTAGCTGTTGAGGTGGTGATGGATAAATTTAAGGAATTCCGATTGAGGACAAAGCCAGAATGAAGACTGAAGCATGGCTAGTGTAATATAAGGGTCTGGCACCTAAAGGGTTAATGTAGGACTGAGTCTCAATACCACCCACAGTGATGTAAGAGAACATATGACCAGCAACTAGTGGTCACTGTAGTGTTGGACAGAGCTGCGTGTCGAAGCAAGCATGGACACAGCTCCTAGCTCAGAACTTTACTGTTCCTATGTATATAGTTTCTGTAATTAATAAATACTTACTATTGAAATGTGTTGTGTGGCCCTACCACCGTGGTAAATGGAATAGATTTCAAACAGATCCAGCAATTCAAGGCTGGGCATCCATGAGGCACTGTGGGCCATCAGTAGCAGCAGAATTGTACTCAAACACAATCTGTAAGCTCATGGCCTGGCATATCCCCCACTCTACCATTACCATCAAGCCAGGGAATCAACCCTGCTTCAATGAAGAGTGCAGGAGGGCATGCCAGGAGCAGCATCAGGCATACCTAAAAATGAGGTGTCAACCTGGTGAAGCTATAACACAGGACTACCTGCATGCCAAACAGCATAAGCAGCAAGTGATAGACAGAGCTAAGCAATTCCACAACCAATGCATCAGATCTAAGATCTGCAGTCCTGCCACATCCAGTTGTGAATGGTGGTGGACATTTAAACAACTCACTGGAGGAGGAGTCTCCACAAATATCCCCATCTGCTGTGATAGGGGAACCCAGCACATCCATGCAAAAGATAAAGCTGACACATTTGCTACAACCTTCAGCCAGAAGTGCCAAGTGGATGATCCATCTCAGCCTCCTCTGGGGGTCCCCAACATCACAGATGCCAGTCTTCAGTCAATTCGATTCATTCTGCATGATATCAAGAAATGGCTGAAGGCACTGAATGGTGCAAAGACTATGGGCCCTGACAATGTTCCAGCAATAGTACTGGAGACTTGTGCTCAGAACTGGCCGTGCCCCTAGCCAAGCTGCTCCAGTACAGCTACAACACTGGCATCTACCTGGCTCTGTGGAAAATTGCCCAGGTATGTCCTGTACACAAAAAGCAGGACAAATCCAACCCGGCCGATTACTGCCCAATCAATCTACTCTCAATCATCAGTAATATGATGGTATGTGTATATTTTTATATTTCTGTGTTTATGTCTATATTCTGTGTAGGTAAGGGTAAGCTGTGTCTGTGTGTCCAGGGTTAATTAAAGGTGAGGTTGTTTGAGTCAGATTGTCTGTAGAATCTCAGGGATGAAAGACTAAAGGTGTTATCTTCTTGTATTTTGTAATGAGGCCTTATGGTGGGAGTTAACTTACAAGGAAACAGAGCAGATCTGAAATTAACATTTGGGGATAAGTTTTGAAATTGATTTGTAGCTGTTGCATTTCAAAGGAGCCTCAAAGGTAAAAAAGAACATTTGTATTTTACAGATTTGTGAGTAAACAGGGGCAGGTGTTTTAAATTTTATTGACCCGAAACAGAGGTAAAATAGGAACAGGAAAGGTTTTGATATTTGGGGACCTGAGTTTTCAGAAAGATATTTAAAGACACCGGGAACTAAGATGAAAGGGGTGAACAAGTGTTTATTAAAACGGGGTTTCAGCTGTAGTGAGTTGCAGTGGGTGGGGGGAGTCCCACTGAAGCCAGCTCTGGTGTTTTGGAGTGTGCTGAAAAACTGAAAATCTTTTAATTAAAGAAAGCAACTCAGCTTTGGGCCAGGAGAATATTTATCCTGAGAAACATATTGTTTTAAATCTCCCTTTGGAAAAACCACATCAGCATGGAGTTCTTCTGGGAAGTCGTGGATTGTACTTCTGTTTAAAGGGAAAGCAATTTCTCAGTTTGGGTAATATTTCCTGGATTTTATGGTTAAGAATCTATAAGGGCTGTGGCCAAAAAGATAGTTTTATTGCGTATCTTTGATAAAGCATTTTGAGGGTTATTTTGTAAGATGTTTTCTAACTGTGTATCTTTTATTTTTTTCTGTTTAATTTCTTTTCCTTTTCTTTTAATGAACAGTTTAATTCTTCCATTTTAAAAGTTATCACTGGAATCCTGTACTTTTGCATTCAGTAGCTTTCCCTTCTCATTTCTACAATGCTAAAAAAAGATTATAATCAGGTGAGGTGGGAGTGACTGCCCTTGACATCAAGGCAGCATTTGACAGAGTGTGGCATCAAGGAGCCCGAGTAAAACTGGAGTGAATAGGAATCAGGGGGGAAACTCTTCGCTGGTTGGAATCATACTTAGCACTGAACTGGACTAGCCATATAAATAGTGTGGCTACAAGAGCAGGTCAGAGGCTAGGAACCTTGTGATGAGTAACTCACCTCCTGACTCCCCAAAGCCTGTCTACCATCTACAAAGCACAAGTTATGAGTGTGTTGGAATACTTTCCATTTGCCTGGATGAGTGCAGCACCAACACACTCAAGAAGCCTGACACCATCCAGGACAAAGCAGCCGCTTGACTGGCACCACATCCACAAACATTCACTCCCTCCACCACTAACGCACAGTAGCAGCAGTGTGTACCATCTACAAGATGCACTGCAGGAATTCACCAAGCCTCATTCGACAGCACCTTCCAAACCCATGACCACTATCATTTAGAAGGACAAGGGCAGCACACACATGGGAACACCACCACCTGGAAGTTCCCCTCCAAGTCACTCACCACCCTGACTTGGAAATATATCGCCGTTCCTTCACTGTCGCTGGGTCAAAATCCTGGAACTCCCTCTCTAACAGCGCTGTGGGTGTACCTTCACCACATGGACAGCAGCGGCACAAGAAGGCAGTTCATCACCACCTTCTCAAGGGCAATAAATGCTGGCCCAGCCAGCAAAGCCCTCATTCTGTGAATGAATTAAAATTAAGAAATAGAAACAGAAAATACTGGAATTACTCAGCAAGTCAAGCAGCATCTTTCGAGGGAGGAAAGGAGTTAATGCTTCAGGTCAAGAGCTCTTCAGGGTCATCGATCTGAAACATTAACTCTGTTTCCCTCTCTACAGATGCTGCCTGGCCTGTTGATTATTTCCCATATTTTCTGTTTTTCCTGCACTTCAAAATGTATTTTATTGACTGTAAGACTCTCTGGGATATCCAGAGATGGTGAAAGACAATATGAAAATGCATATTTCTTGTTATTCTTATCCAGCCAAAAGATATTGATCTCAGTTTTTGAAATTTCCAATTAACTCCAGCTTTCACAGCTTTTTGGGGGAGAGAGTTCCACATTTCCATTCCCCTTCGTGTGAATTTTTAAAAATTCATTCACAGGATGTGGGCGTCACTGGCTGGGCCAGCATTTATTGCCCATCCCTAGTTACCCTTGAGAAGGTGGTGGTGAGCTGCCTTCTTGAATCGCTGCAGACCATGTGGTGTAGGGAGGGAGTTCCAGGATTTTGACCCAGCCACAGTGAAGGAACAATGCGTCCTAGCATCACCCCTGAAGGGCTGAGCTCTAATTTTAAGGTTAGTTTGAATTAGTTGTTATTTCTGAAGCTGTGTCATGGTGCCCGGCCATTGTGAGCTTGCAGTTTAGGGTTAGGTGCAGTTCTTGCTCCCTGTCAATGCCTCACAGCAAGCTGTGAACACAGAAACTGTCCCTCATTCAGCACCTCTTACATAGTGCGTGTGGTTGTTGGAGGTCAATCACCCAGTTCAGGACGTCACTGTAGGAGTACATAAGGGTAATGTCCTAGACCCAACCATCTTCATCAATGACATTCCCTTCATAATAAGGTCAAAATTGGGGTGTCTGCTGATGGTTGCAGTGTTCAGTTGAACTCCTCAAATAATTCAACAGTTTGTGCATCAAGACCTGGAAACACTGAGGCTTGGGCTGACAAGTGGCAAGTAACATTTACACCATATAAGTGCCAGGCAATGACCATCTCCAACAATTACCTCCACTTGGGGATCATCTTTGACCAGAAGCTGAACTGGACTAGCCATATAAATACTGTGGCTACAAGAGCAGGTCAGAGGCTAGGAATCCTACGGTGAGTAACTCACCTCCTGACTCCACAAAGCTTGTCCACCATCTACAAGGCACAAGTCAGGAGTGTGATGGAATGCTCTCCACTTGCCTGGATGAGTGCAGCTCCCACAACACAAGAAGCTTGACACCATCCAGGACAAAGCAGCCACTTGATTGGCACCACATCCACAAATATTCACTCCCTCCACCACCGACGCACAGTAGCAGCAGTGTGTACCATCTACAAGATGAACTGCAGGAATTCACCAAGGCTCCTTCAACAGCACCTTCCAAACCCATGACTATTACCACCAAGAATAACAAGGGCAGCAGATGTATGGGAACACCACCACCTGGAAGTTCCCCTCCAGCACAGACTCGATGAGGCAATTGGCCTCCTCCTGTCCAGTAATGACTCTGTAACTCTCTATGGTTCCAAGTCACTCACCATCCTGACTTGGAAATATATCGCCGTTCCTTCACTGTCACTGGGTGATAATCCTGGAACTCCCTCCCTAACAGCACTGTGGATGTACCTACACCACATGGACTGCAGCGGTTCAAGAAGACAGCTCACCACCACCTTCTCAAGGGGCAATTAGGGATGGGCAATAAATGCTGGCCCAGCCAACAAAGCGCAGTTCCTGTGAAAGAATTTAAAAAACCCCAGCTCTGGAATTTACCACCTGCCCTCCACCAGTTTCTCCACCACTACCTCACTCTCTTAAGTTAAGGCACTCCTTAGAAGCTGCTGCTTTGACAAACCTTATTGTCCTAATATCATCCTTTTTGTTCACAGCAGGTTGCAGCAGATGGCATTGGGCTTTAAAAAACATATCATTTAGCTCCTTGATAAACTATTTGTTGTCTGAATATTGTCCAGTTGTAGTAACGACAGCTCTGAGTCATTGATGACTCAGTGCGGGGGGGTAGGTAGGATTTCATGGCCCAGAGTGACTGTCAGTGAACAGCAGAGTGAGGCAGCTGTGATGCAGAATGTTCATTAATTCATTCAATCTCTCTACAGAATAAAAACTATCGTCTCCACCCCCAGATAGTGGGGTTAGACTGAAAACAACACCAGGCATCATTCAATCTCCACCAACTCCAGATCATGATCATTACATTTCTATAAGATTATAATTATAATTGTAAATATGTGGAAGCATTTTATATGTGTTTACTAATATATGTTGGAAGCTATATGTAATAGTCTCTATAATAGCTATATTGTATATAAAATATATAACATAATATATGTGCATACATACATGTGTATCACTAAAATTGATAGACGTATGTCTGTGTCTATGTGTCATTTTGACTGGGTCTTTGTGTGTGTGTCTGTCTATCTGTGTGTTTGTGTATGTGTGTCTGTGTGTTTATGTGCATGTCTGTACCTGTGTGTGTGTCTATGCGTGTATTTCATGTGTGTCTGTGTGTTTGTGTCTGTGTTTGTGTGTATGTGTGTATCTGTGTGCGCGTGTGTGTATCTGTGTGCGTGTGTGTATCTGTTTGTGTTGTGTGTGTTTGTGTGTTTGTCTATGTGTGTGTGTATCTGTGTTTGTGTGCATGACTGTGCCCATGTGTGTATCTGCATGTGTGTGTGTGTGTGTATATCTGTGTGTGTTGTGTGTGTCTGTGTTTGTGTGTGTGTATCTATATGTGTTGTGTGTGTTTGTGTCTGTGTGTGTGTATATCTGTGTATGTGTGTATCTGTGCGCGCATATGTGTATCTGTGTGCATGTGTGTGTGTATCTGTGTGTGTTATGTGTGTCTGTGTTTGTGTATAACTCTGTGTCTGTGTTTGTGTTTGTGTATCTGTTTGCGCATGTGTACCCCTGTGTGTTGTATGTGCCTGTGTGTTTGTGTGCGTGTCTGGGTGTTTGTCTGTGCTTGTATGTGTGTCTGTGTCTGTGCCCGTGTGTGTCTGTGCCCGTGTGTGTGTGTATGTGTATCTGTATGTGTTGTGTGTATCTGTGTGTTTGTGTGTGTATCTATGTGTGTTGTGAGTGTGTGTGTTTGTGCCTCTGTATGTGTGCGTGTGTGTGTATCTGTGTGTGTGTGTGTCTCTGTGTGTTTGTGTGTGTGTTTGTGTGTATGTACCCGTGTGTTTATGTGCATGTCTGTGTTTGTTTCTGTATGTGTGTGTGTGTGTGTGTGTGTGTGTGCGTGCGTGTGCCTGTGTGCACGTGTGTGTATTTGTGTCTATGTGTTGGTGAAAACATTTTATTTAGTTATAATAAATGGCCTAAGTTCAGACATTGCTGCAAATCTCAGCAGGTTCACCAGCATTCTGACAGAGAGGCAGCTTACAGGATCACGGTGAAATCATTTAAATCTTTCCTGGATAAAACACTAAAATTGCTCTTTCTTATTCATGGATGGGCTTGCTGCATGTTTCCCGCATTTTTTGTTCTGGTCTGGCAACCACAAACTCCTTTTTTGAGGCATTGCTGCTGACTCGGTCTGTCTCTGGTTTATCAATCTTCTATTAACTCATCCAACAGCCAGCTCTATCTCACCACCACCTCCTGTGACCCCTACACTATCTCTAAGATGTCACACTGCTTCTCTAACATCCAGTACTGGGTGAGCTGGAACATTGGGAAGCCCGAAGTCATTGAATTCTATCCCCACTACAATCTCTGTTCTCTAACCATCAGTGACATCCCTCTCCGCATCGTCCATGACCTGAGGTTTGAACAGACTGTTCTCAGTGCTGCTATCCTATTTGACTTTGAGCTGAACTTCTGACCTCATATCCTCTTCATCACAAAAATTACCTATTTCCATCTCCCTGATATCAGCAGGTGTCTGTCCCTGTCCCACCCTGAACCTCTCATCCACGCCTCTGTCACTTCCAGAATAGATTTGCTCAATTGTTGACATGGACAGGCTGATAACTCAATCCTCTGTATTGCCAGCTCGTCCAATACTCTGCTGCTTGTACCCTCTCCAACCCCAAGTCTTCCTCATCCATTACCCTGTCTTCACTGGCCGGCATTGGCTCCCAGGCCAGCAACATCTTTAATTTAAAATTCTGATGCTTTGTGCTCCGCCAATTCACTGCTGTGTCATCAGCCATCTGAGCTCCACACTCTGGTATTGCCTACCAGTACCCCTCTGCCTTCTTCCTTCACACCATCTTGATCAATGTTTTAGTCATCCTTTTGTTATGGACTGGCAAGAAAGGCAAAACTGAACTTTTACTTTTTCACCACCTGTCCATAAGCAGGGATGTTTTAATTTTTGAAATAGACTGTGGCATGTTTCCCCAAACCCTCAGTTTGTGAGGCCATTTTTAAATTGATTCACAGCAAACTCTCTTTAGGGTTAAATCAGAAGTATAGTTTATTCACACATTCAAACCTGGGGAATAGTTGCAACTTCACACATACACGAACACACAAACACATAATGACAAGGTGGAAAGAGGAGTTTTTACAATTATGAATAACTTAAAGAAAAAGCACCAGAGATATGGATATCAGTTCACGTGATTGCCAGAGTCCAGAAAGTCAGAGTCCAGTGAGGGTTCCTTCACAGAGAAGCTACAGTTCAGCTAGTTGAAGAAGAATTTGCAGAATTCCTTTAAATCTGATGATGATACAGCGAGATGAGGTTGGTATCCAGAGACTTGGTCTGTTCAGCAGGTAATGGCAGGAATCTTCCAGAGAAACAGGCATTGAGGAGGCTTAGACTTGATGCAGGCTCTTGGTCGGCCTGGAGTTGTGCTGTGGTGCTTGCAGGCTGGAGTTTAGATAGCAGACTGATTACGAATCTGGAAATGTAATATTAGGTAGAAATTTTCGCTCGGCGGGCGGGTGGTCCCCTGGGCTGCTCAAGTGTGAAATGACGTGTGTTGATGTTGGCTGAGCATGCAGACATCAACGCACAGCTGATCGATAGTTCAGTCAGTGGGTGTGCGCTGGAGTTGGCAGCGCACCCACCGACAATTAAAAGGCCTGTTAAGGCCATTAAATAATCAATTAACTTAGATTTTTCACTGCCCATCCAACCTAATGGTTGGTGGGCAGGCAAAAAGGCCAAGTGGCCTTTGCATTTTTTTGGAAACCTCATTCATGGGCAGGATGAGGTTTCCAAAAGCGAATGATAATAAAAGAAAAGTTTTAGAATTGAATTAATAACATATCCCTGCTCATGTGACAGAGTCACATGAGGGGACATATTTTATCACATTTTTATTTTCTCCATATCCTTTTTAAAAAATGCTTCATCTCCCTGAGGCACCTCTGTACCTCAGGGAGATTATGAAGTGCTCACTCACACATATGCATGAAGTTCGCGCTTGGCTCGCTCATCAGCATGAAATCGCGGTCCGGTCCCGATCGTAGGTGGCGGTCAGCTTCCTGACTGCACCCCCTGCCTGCCACCTCCCCCCCCCCAATCCCACCCACCAAGGGCAAAATTCTGCCTATTAAAACTTTCCAATGGCTAGAAGCTTAGGTCATGTGATGTTGCCCATTAATAAGCCAGTTGCAGGCTAACAAGCAGTTTCTATGCCTCTGGTCAAAAACCATTGTATGCCTTAGGAGATAGATGGTAGCATTTGGCACCTTTGCAGGTATAATGAATTTTGATAGCTCTCCCTTTGTTATATTCCTGTGTGGGGTGACAGATTGTCTGCTGGTCCTTGGTTTTGTTGGTTGTGTTGTGTCCTCACAATAAGAGGTGTGAGATTCCACAAGGATGAGATTTGAGCTTTTTGTCCTGTAACTGCTGTTGGAAATTCCCTGAAACTGTAGCCAACTTGTGAATCATGTTATCTGTAGCAGCCATCTTTTGGTTCAGCAAAGTCCACTTTCTAAAGCAAAAGGGTAAGGTTTGATTTAACAGGTTATGATCTCTTCCATGTCTTAGGGATATGACACCTTTTATAGTCTCATTCCTTGGCATGGCATCACTTTTACTTGATTACATTCCTCTGAAGTACAATTGGCCATTTTTCTATGTTAAATCAACTGCATAAATGCAAGTTGTTGATGTAGTATAAAGCCAAATGTCTTCCATTTAATGAGCATACCTGTGATTTACTAAGTCAACTATTTAATGTTAGCACAATCCAGACAAATCCAACCTAACCCACCCAGCCCAACTCAACCCAACACATCCCAACTCAAACCAATCCCAACACAAACCAATCCTAATCTAATTAAACCCAACACCTCCAAACCCAACTCAGCGCAAACCAATCCCAACCCAATTCAACCCAACACCTCCAAACCCAACTCAACTCAAACCAATTCCAACCCAATATCTCCAAACCCAACCCAGCCTAAACCAATCCCAACCCAACATCTCCAAACCCAACCCAGCCTAAACCAATCCCAACCCAAACCAATCCCAACCCAACTCAACCCAACACCTCCAAACCCAACTCAACCCAACACTTCCAAACCCAACCCAGCTTAAACCAATCCCAACCCAAACCAATCCCAATCCAACTCAACCCAACCCAAACCAATCGCAACTCAACCCAGACAAATCCCAACCCAACTCAACCCAACGCATCCCAACCCAAACCAATCCCAATCCATCTCAACCCACACCAATCCAAATCTAACACATCCCAACCCAACTCAACCCAGACAAATCCCAACTCAACTCAACCCAACTCAAACCAATCCCAACCCACCTCAACTCAAACCAATCCCAACCCACCTCAACTCAAATCAATCCCAACCCAACTCAACCCAAATCAATCACAACTCAACACAGACCAACCCCAACCCAACTCAGCCCAACACATCCAAACTCAATTCAACCCAACCTAACTGAACATACCCCTCTCAACTCAACCCAACACATCCCAACCTAACTGAACCCAACCCAACACATCCCAACCCAACACATACCAATCCCAACCCAACTCAACCCAAACCAACTCAACCCAAACCAATCCCAACCCAACTCAACCCAAAACAATATCAACTGATTTCCACCCAAACCAATCACAACTCAGCCCAGACCAACCTCAACCCAACTCAACCCAACACATCCCAACCCAACTCAACCCAACCCAATGCAACTTAATCCAACACATCCCAACCCAACCCAAGACATCCCAACACAACTTAACCTAACACATCTCAACCCAAATCAAACCAATCCCAACCCAACTCAACCCTATTCCTCCCATCCCAACCTAACCCAACTCATCACAACCTGATACTACTCAATCCAATGGAATCCAACTCGACCCAACTAACCTCTCCCACCTCAATCTAAACAACACAACTAATCTCATCCCATTCCAAACTAACCCATCCAAACTCAGCCAAGCTGTCTTCCAATGTATTGTAACTAAATTTGCTGCTGATACAAGGATAGAATCCATCCTGTCAAGTCCCCTCAGGATCTTCTATCTTTCAATAAGATCACCTATCATTCTTCCAAACTCCAATAGGCCCAACCTGCTCAACCTTTCCTAACAAAACAACACTTTCATCCCAGAAACCAACCTTCCTGAACTGCCTCCTTTGCAAGTTTATCCCTCCTTAAATAAGGAGACCAAAATTGTACACAGTACTCTAGATGTGGTCTCACCGAAGCCCTCTACATTTGTAGCAAGACTTCCCTACTTTTAAACTCCAACCCCCTTGCAATAAAGGCTGACATTCTCTTTGTGTTTCCAGTTACTTACTGTACTGTCATGCTAACATTTTATGATTCATTTACAAGGATGCCTGGATCCCTCTGTACTACAGTATTCTACAGTTTCTCTCCAAAAGTAACATGAGGTTTATAAAGGGAAACCTGTAGATGTGGTGTACCTGGATTTCCAAAAGGCATTTGATAAAGTGCCACGTCAATGATTAGTACACAAGATAAAAGAATATGCTGTAGGGAGGTAATATATTATCATGGATAAGGGAGTGGTTAGCTAACAGGAAGCAAGGAGTAGGGATAAATGGGCCATCTACCATTTGACAAGCTGTAACTATTGGAGTGCCACAGGGATCAGTGCTGGGGCTTCAACTATTTATGATCTATATTAATGACTTGGATGAAGGGACTGAATGTATGGTAGCTAAATTTGCTGATGATGGTAGGTAGGTAGGAAAGTAAGTTGTCAAAAGCACATCAAGAGTCTACCAAAGTATTTAGACAGGTTAACTGAGTGGGCAAAAAGTTGTCAAATTGAGTGTAATGTGGGAAAATGCAAACTTGTCCACTTTGGCAGAAAAAATAGAAAAGCAGCATTTTATTTAAATGGAGAGAGATTGCAGAACTCTGCAGTGCAGAGGGATCTGGATGACCTGGTACATGAATTATAAAAGTCAGTATGCAGGTACAGCAAGTGATTAGGAAGGCAACTGGAATGTTGGCATTTATTGCAAGGGGAATCGAGTATAAAAGTAGGGAAGTGTTTCTATAGCTGTACAGGGCCTTGGTGAGACTGCACCTGGAGTATGCAGTTTTGGCCTCCTATTTAAGAAAGGATATAATTGCATTAGAAGCTGTTTAGAGGAGGTTCACTCGACTGATTCCTGGGGTGAAAGGGTTATCTTATGAAAAAAGTTGAGCAGGTTGGGCCTATATCCAATGGAGTTTAGAAGAAGGAGAGGTGATCTTATTGAAACATATGAGGGGACTTGACAAGGTGGATGCTGAAAGGATGTTTCCCCTTGTTGGGGAGTCTAGAACCAGGTGGCATAGTTTAAAAATAAGGGTCACCCGTTTAAGATGGAGATTAGGAGGAATTTCTTATCTTAGGGGATCATTAGTATTCAGAATTCTCTTCCCCAGAAAGCAGTATAACTTGGGCTATTTAATATGTTCAAGGCTGAGTTAGACGGACTTTTGATCTATACGGGAGTTAAGGGCTATGGGGTGTGTGTGTACATGTGTGCATGGTGGGGGCTATGGGGTGGGGGGAGGAGGGAGCAGCGAGGTGTGGGGAGTGGTGCAGGCAGGAAAGTGCAGTTAAGGCCCACTATCAGATTAGCCTTGAGCTTACTGGATGGCAGAGCAGGCTTGACATGCCAAATGGTATACACCTATTCCTATTTCTTATGCTCTTATTCTTATGTCTATCCTAACCCAACCCATACCAATGCATCTCAACCCAACCCAACTCATCCCAATCCAACCCACTCAACACAACCCATCTTAACCCAACCAAACTAATCCCATCCCAACCCAACCCAACTCGTCCCACCCCAACCCAACCCAACTCATCCCAATCCAACCCATTCAACACAACCCATCTCAACTCAACCAAACTCACCTCAACCCAACTCATCACAGCACAACTCAACTCAACTCTACCGAAGTTCAACCCAACCCAAACAAATTCTACCCAACTCACCTCAACTCAACCCAAACAAACTCAATCCAACTCAACTCAACCTAAAGAAACTCACCCCAACTCAGCTCAATAATGTAGCATAAAAGATTGATAGAAATATCAGAGGAAGAATTTCAACTGAAGTTGAAGTTTGGAAGAATTCTCAAAGAAATTCCAAGTGCATAAAACCCCACAATCCCAGTCCAGTCCAACCCAATCATACCTAGTTTAATGCAATCAACCAAATCCGGTAAGGTAACCTAAGGTAGGGTAAGTAATCTGCTTTAAAGCTTCTGATTTTGTTTGCAAATAAGAGAGTGTAGATACACTAATCATTGTTGCTATAAATATAGTCTATATGAATTGCTCACATTGTACAAAGTGATGAAAAGAACGCAGTGATATTCAGAACCCTTCTGTTTATTTACAGCAAGAAACAACTTGTATTTATAAAGTATCTTTAACACAGTAAAATGGCTCAAGGCTCTCCACAGGAGTGATTGTGAAACAAATTTAACACTGAGTCACATAAGGAGATATTAGGAGAAGTGATGAAAAGCTTGGCTAATGTTGGAGGTTTTAAGGTGTATTTAAAAGGGGGACATAGAGGTATAGGGAGGGAATTCAGAGCTTAGGCCCTCAGTAATTGATGTCACTGCCACCAATAGCAGACTGATTATAATCAAGGACGCTCAAGATGCCGGAATTGGAGGAATGCAGAGCTCTTGGAGGGCTGTAGGCTGGAGCAGGTGACAGGATATAGGGAAGGTCAAGGCATTGAGGGGCTGGAATACAAAGATAAGAATTTTAAAATTGAGGCGCTGCTTAACCAGGAGCCAGTATAGTGTTCTCACTGAGAATGGGGGTGATCGGTGAACAGGACTAGGTGGGAGTTCCGACACAAGCAGCAGAGTTTTGGATGACCCCAAGTTTATGAATAGAAGATGGGATTCCAGTCAGGAATGCATTGGAATTACCAAGCCTGAAGGTAACAAGGGCATGGATGAGGGTTTCAGCACCTGATTGGCTGTGGCAGGGGTGGTGACGTTATGGAGGTGGAAGTAGGTAGTCTTGGTGATGTAGAGGCTATGTGATCTAAAGCTCATCTCAGAGTTAAATATAACATCAAGGTTGCAAACAGACTGCTTCAGCCTCAGACAGTGTCCAGGAAGAGCGATAGAGTCAGCAGCTAAGGGATGGAGTTTATGGTGGGGCCGAAGGCAATAGCTTCTGACTTCCCAATAAGTAGTTGGAGGAAATTTCTGTTAATCCGGTATTGAACATTGGACAAGCAGTCTGCCAATTGAGAGACAGTGAAGGAATTGAGAGAAGTGGTGTGCGGTCTGGCTGGGTATGCTCAGTACGTGTGAAAATTGATGTGTTTGCAGATGATGTCACCAAGGGCCATCATGTAGATGAGAAATAGAAAGGGGCCAAGGATAGATCCACTTAGTACATTTTTCTGCCACTTCTGGATTTTATGGTGGTATTTGACTTCCTTATGTCCCACAACCAAGTTTACAATCATTTTCATGGAAATAACTCCATCATCATCTGGAATTCACTTGTCAACCTGGTGGCCACACTTGTCTCCAAACTTGGACAGCAGTCCATGTCAGCTTCACTCTACCTCCCTTAACTTTATCCCACCATGCAACCTCTGACTTTATCTCTCCTACTGTCTTTTCCCTGATCCCTGTTTGTGACCAGAATTTAAGCATCTTAATATTTGCCACCTAACTAGGCCAATGTAACGTGAGCTTTCCCTGTGCCACTCCAGACCCGAGCCCATCATCAATTTTCACTTTTGTCTTTCCCTTTTTTTACTTCTTTCCTCTCCATCCCTCCTTGACCCCTCTCACCTCTTGTCACGTCTCCTTTCATTTCTCTCCTCTTAGGTACTCTGCCTTCCCAAATCCCGACTTCAATCCTTCAGTATTCCTCAACCTTCCTACTCTCCTGCTGCTACCCCAGACTTGACTGCCTCTTAGATAAACCTGCAGTTTCTCTCTGCCCCTCTTAATGTCCCTCAAAAGGCTCATTGAGGCATCAATGCTACCTCCTTATGAACCATATCTCCAACTACCCAATCCTATTCTCTCAGCAACATTCCCACCCAGCTACCCAGCTGAGGGTTAATCTTCCCAAATGCCTTCCTGTCCAAATCCCCCTTCCCAGAGCTGATTCTGTGGACTGATCTGGTGGTACCAGCCCTCAATGCCCCTCTCCACATCTTCCTGCACAATTTCTGTCCATTCTTGAACAAAACATTTGACATCCAGGAGCTTATTGTGGATGATTGCATCAATACCATGATCATGACAGAAACCTGGTCGAGGGGTGATGACATCACCCTGTAACATAGAAACATAGAAACGTAGAAACTAGGAGCAGGATTAGGCCATTCGGCCCTTCGAGCCTGTTCCGCCATTCAATATGATCACGGCTGGTCATCCAACTCAATAGCCTGCTCCCGCTTTCTCCCCATATCCTTTGACCCCTTTCACCCCAAGAGCTATATCTAACTCCTTCTTGAAAACATACAATGTTTTGGCCTCAACTACTTTCTGTGGCAGCGAATTCCACAGGCTCACCACTCTCTGGGTGAAGAAATTTCTCCTCATCTCAATCCTAAATGGTCTACCCCGTATCCTCAGACTGTGACCCTGGTTCTGGACTCCCTCACCATCGGGAACATCCTTCCTGCATCTACCCTGTCTTGTCCTGTTAGAATTTTATAGGTTTCTATGAGAGCACCCTCCTATTCTTCTGAACATCAGCGAATATAATCCTAAGCAACTCAATCTCTCCTCATATGTCAGTCCTGCCATCCCAGGAATCAGTCTGGTAAACCTTTGCTGCACTCCCTCTATAGCAAGAGCATCCTTCCTCAGATAAGGAGACCAAAACTGCACACAATATTCCAGGTGTTGTCTCACCAAGGCCCTGTGTAATTGCAGTAATTGCTCCTGTACTCGAATCCTCTCGCCATGAAGGCCAACATACCATTTGCCTTCTTTAATGCCTGCTGCGCTCATGTCTTCCCTGGATATATTTGCTTCCACTTGCCCCACCCAGGCCTCATGGTGGAGGTGTAGCTCCTATCACCAAATCACACCTTGATCCATCCTCTTACTCCTCTAGCACTTTCTCCTCCCTTGAGAACCTCACATAGTTCCACCCCATCTGAACCCTCATTTTAATCTTCATTCTCTAGTGCTCACTGAGCTATCTATATTCACTGCTTTCCTCCTTCAGCCACTGCAATGTGTAACCGCTCATCCTCAGTGATTTCAATCTCTATCTCAACACATCATGCTCCCTCTCCTCTGAGCTCACTGTACTCTTCTCCTCTCTTAATCTCACCCTCCATCTACATTCCCGAATCCATATTCATGGCCACCCCCTTGAGTTTGCCATCTCATGTGGCCTCATTATTCCCATTGTATCAATCACAAGGAAGGCCAACTCTGATCACTTTGCTCTCTACCCACATCTTCCTTCCCCCTCCAAACCCTACCTCCTTCTGTATCTGCCTCAGGAAAAGATTCTCTCCTATTTCACTTACAACTGCACTCTCAAAATCCCATTTTTTATCCTTTGGGCCCTCCCCATTCACTACAACATTTCCACAGCTGCTAATCTGCTCCACCTTTACTTTCCAACTCTCCATTGAACCCATTACTCTCTCTCGCCCTGGCCATTCCCCTGGTACAGCCCTCATCTGCACTCCTCTAAATCCAAAGGATGCAGATTTGACAGGACATGGCCGGCAGCTAGTTTAGCCATTCACCACCAGATCTCACTGGATCACATAAAACATCACCAGGTCCCACTCTTGTCTGCTAACACTGCTCACTATTACAAAATCATCCTGGAAGGCAAAGATAATCCAAGCTTCTTTACTCTACTGTAGACCATTTTCTTAATCCCCCCCAACCCACCCCACATTCCTTCCCACCCTCATTTGCAAAGACAAAAGGGAGAAGCACATGGATTTCTTTGTCATTGGACAGAGATAATTGAATCAGCTGTCTCTGCCATGTCACTCCCTTTCACTAGCTCACCTGACCAAACTCCCTTTCATTCTCCCCCCAGCCCTATCCTTGAGCTCACACCTTTCTCTAGTTTCTCTCTGATCTCCCCTCATGCCATCTCTGAGCCACCTCCTGTTTCCTTGATCCTATTCCCACTAAACTGCTGATCACCCAACTTCCCCTCCTGCTCCCCACATTACCCGATATTAGTGACGAGTTTCTCTCTTCAGATGTTGTCCGTCTCTCCTTTAAATCTGTCGTCGTCACCCCTCTGCTCAAAAACCAACACTTGACCCCATTGTCCTTGCAAACTCCCCATCCCATCTCCCAGCTCCATTTCCACCACAGTCCTTGAACATGTCGTCACCTCCCAAATCCATTCCCACCATTCCTGGAACTCCACGTTTAATCACTCCAATCAGGTTTCCATCCTGTCTCAGTCCAAAACTGCTCTTAGCAAAGTCACAAATGACACCCTTTGCGGCTGTGACAAAGGTAAACTTTCCCTCCTCGTCCTTCTTGACCGGTCTGCAGCCTTTGACACAGTTGACTCTAGTTTTACTGGAGTTTTACTCCAGCGTAAGACTTCATTGAATCTCCCTTGGAAGTCCAGCTTTAGCAAGCAGAGCTCATAGGCTGCAGGGGTGAGATAAACTTTTTTTAAATTCCAAGCCAATTCCAGTTCTGAGAAACCCCTTTCCAACAATCCAGTCAGAAGAAACCCGTCACTAATCCCAATCCCCGACTCCGAGTCTCAACACGTGGCTCCTGAGGTCGGCAAAGAAAAAATTTAAAAATGAACAATTAATTTTGCCTATTTCGGGTACCGCACGACTGTCCAATTTCCTAAACAGCAAACCTGTGGCTCTTTTCTACACGTCCCAACTCATAACGCTATACAACTGATTAAATTAAGGCAGCCAGCTGACCCATGCAGCTGTTGTGGCCCCTTTTTCTTCAGGCAGGTAGCCCACCAAAAACTGGCAAGTGTGGAAAGTTCATTGTTCGGCAGTGAATGGCGACACCACCTTGGAAGCCTGGAATCTCTTAAAACTGTATCCCACTTTTTACATCGTCAAAAAATGAATGACAAATCCAACTCACTGGATCGGTTTGGACCAACCCGAGGGCCAAATCCAGCAGGACGTTTAGCATCCTGGTGAAGCAAATTTTTTACATTACTTGAGCACATCAGGCTTCAGAGGAACACCAGATTAACAAGGTCTTTTTACTTACTTGGTGATCTTGCGAATCACGTTGTCTTGGTGTAAGGCATTGATGAATCCAAAACCAGCTCGGGGAAACCGTTAACAGTCTTTGATGAAGATTTTAAGCTTCCAGCTGAGGAGAGTTCAGAGCTTAAAAAGAGGCCTAGGAAACCCCCAGCAAAACAACAGTCAAGCAAAAGACAGCACCCAAACAAACCACATGAGGGTGCCAGAGAGACATGGAACTCTCCAGAAGCCCCAATGATATATCTTTATGGGGAACCTGAAGCAGAAATCCCAAATGGTTTCCTTTTCGAAGACGTTTTCAGAACTGTACCAGTGGCTGGCAAGGTAAAGCCCTGCACCAGGCAGACCAAGAAAAAGAAGAGATTCACTCAGAAAATGTTTACATCAAAGCTGAGTTGGATGAACTCAACCTACAGTACTGCGAGGCACGACAGCAGGGAAGAAAGAGTCACAGAGCTCATTGCCTTGAAAGACTTTTTGACGAACCACTATGTACCTCTGGAAAAACAGGAGGAGTTGGAAAAGCCGATGAATGCTATTTCAAAAAAAGCTGTGTTGGAGCTATCAGCAATGACAAAGCTATACACTGACACACAGATTCAGAAGACAAGATCTGAACTAGAAAATAAACAGTTGAAAGAGCAGCTAATTGTCCTTCAGGATCAGATTCAAAAACAATTCATTGCTCCTCAGCAACACAATGGAATAAAGAATACCTTGAGTAGCAGAATGGCAGAACAGTAGAATAAACTTAATGAGACTCTGCTAAATTATAAGAAAATTCAAGAGAAACTACTTGAGCTTCGCAATGAAGAGGAAAACCTGTTGAAGGACCTTCATATTTCGAAGTGAGACAAAATGAATTTAATGCCACACTGAAAGGACAGACAACTCAATTTTCAGAGAAGACTCTAGAATGTTCACTACTCCGGGGGGAAGCCAAGAGGCCCAAGAAGGAAACTGCAGCGCCGAAGGAAACAGTTGCACATTTGGAAGGAACCTTGGAAAAATATTACATTCCCAAAGAGATGGGATAACAAGGAGATGAAAATCAAGAACATGGATTGGCAAGTGAAGGTAAATGTTCTCACTAAAGAGTGTGAGATCTTTCAAAAACAATTGGCAGAAGCACAATTACAGAATGTGGCCTTGTAAGGCAGCACAGAGGAATTAGATAGGGCCAAGGAAAATCTGATCAGTGGAGAGAATACAACATGGAACAACAAACAGATCTTTGAGCTGATGTATGTTGCCTGGAATCAGCCTTTTTCTCTCCTGACTAGGGTTGCTCAGTAGGGTCCACCAAAGGGCAGAAGATGTCAAGACTGCCACCATCGTTAGCCAGCCAGCACAGCACAGTCCTGAGTCCTCAAACACTAAAGGGTATTCAGATTCTGATTTTGCCTGCGATCTCACTTCTCTTTTTGCGGAGCTGGTTTGTCCATCATCAGTCCAGGTCTGTGAGAGTCCTCAATGGACAGACCAACCTACCGCACACGAGATTACCATGATATCTCCAGTGGAAGTGGTACCACAGAAGAATCAACAGTCTAAGGAGTCTCTACCTCCAACTATGATGATGGTGTAGTTGGTAAACACACACCAACCACTGGGTACACACAGCAACTTCCAGCCAGCGTGCCAGACTCACAAGGGATGCTGGAACCTCACAGCAGTCTCGCACCATCAACAACAAAAAACAAAGGTGACCATGCTACTCAATCTTCTTCCTGCCACAGGATCGCTCTTCCTCAGCCTCAGAGAGCTTCCTGACAGCTCAAACAGAAAAAGAAGAAAAGGCACGGCCAAGCAGATGAATACCATTTTCGTCCACTCTGCAAGAGACGATCAAGAATCACAACAACATACACCGCCAAACCCGCCAGACCAATCAGGTGTGGTTTAACATCAAGCAGTGGAAGAAAAGAATGAAACCGTACCCAAATGCCAGTCCAACCTCTGAGCCAACAACAGCAATCAGAATCACCACAGCCTCTACCACTCTCCTGACAGAAAGGTGAACAAGATGTGGAAGGGCTGTAAGGCCTCCAGACCACCTGAACCTCTAACTTCAAGGACTTGAAGGGAGCAGATGGGATGGTGAGAATGATGTTAATGTTAATACTGTAGTAGCAATAATGTTGGAATAGCATTAAGGTTGTACCGATAAAGGAAATGCACAAGACTTACAACAATGTAAGATTTGAAGTAAACTAAAGTAATTCCATATCCATGGGATAAAGGCTTGGGGGAAGTGAAGTAGTAGGGTCTGGTACATACAGGGTTAATGTGGGACTGAGTACAATACCGCCCACACTGTGAAGTAAGAAGGCACATGACCTTGAGCCAGGGTCCGTCTAGAGACGGACAGAGATGTGTAAAGACCTAGGATGGAGTCAGCTCCTTACCTGTACCCTCTACTGTATATAGTTATGAGTTGTTAATAAAGACTTGCTGTTAATGTACTCAAGACTACGAAACCTGCTTCATAGTATCGGATGAGGGATCCTTTAGACCACATCATCCTCCTCCAACGTCTCTCCACCATCGTCCAGCTGGATGGGATTGCTCTCACCTGAATCCGTTCTTGTCCAATCATAGCCAGAGAATCACTTGTAATGGTTTCTCTTCCTGTCCCTGAACTGTTACTTCTAAGTTACCCCAAGGGTCTATCCTTGTCCCTCTCCTATGTCTCACCTACATGCTGCCCCTTGGTGACATCATCTGAAAGCACAGCGTTAGTTTCCACATGTACACTGATGACACCCAGCTCTACCCCACCCCCACCTCTTTTGACTCTTCTGTGCAGTCTCTAAATTATTAGACTTCTTGTCCGACATCCAGCATTGGGTGAGCAGAAATTTCCTCCACTTAAATATTGGTCAGCTGAAGCTGCTGTCTTTGGTCTCTGACACAAAATCCATTCTCTCACCGTCAAACTCCTTCCTTCCCTGGAAGTGGAACTGTCGAAGAATAAACTGGACTGTTTGCAACCTTGATCTCATATTTACCCCTGAGATGAGTTTCCAACCACAAGTCCATAGCATCACCTCCTATTTCCAGATTGGTAGCATTGCCTGACTCCGCCCCAGTCTCAACTGATCTACTGCTGAAACCCTCATTCCTGCTCTTGTTATTTCTAGACTTGAGGATTCCAATTCACTCCTGGTGTGTCTCCCGCATTCCACACTTTGTGAACTTGATATAGTCCAAAGCTGTGCTGCGTGTGTCCTAACTCATAGTCAGTCCTATTCCCCTGTCAACCCTGTGCTCACTGACATGCTTCGGTTCCTGGCCAAGCAAGGCTTTGCTTTTAAATTTCTCACCCTGGTTTTCAAACCCTTCCATGGCTTTGCCCCTCCCTATCTTTGTAATCTCCTCCAGCCCCCAACCCGCCGAGGTCTCTGTGCTCCTCTATCTTCTTAGCCTCTTGAGTGATTTTAATCACTCCAGCATTGATGGTCACACCTTCTGCTGCCTTTTCCCCAAGATTTGAAATTTGCTTTGATAATGCTCCTGTAAAGCACTTTGGGATGTTTTATGATATTAAAGGTGCTATATAAATATAAATTGTTGTTGCTTGAGAGAGGTGACAGCGGCAGATTTGAATGGGAGAGTGGGACAAGATTCAAGGGGAGGGAATCGTAACAATATCAACGAACATGGGGACCAGACAGGGAAATCAGTCAGCAGTTTGGTGGGAATAATTTATTGCATGGGACATATTCCATTCTGTGAATGAGCCAAGTGAGATAGGAGTGGCTCTCAGTTTCAGTCTGTTCAGGTCACTGCTGCTCCTTGGGAAGCGACACCAACATCTTTGATCCCCTGCAGGAAGGGAACTGAGTGCTGTGACTTTGTCCTGTTATTGAAGCTGATAATTACCCAATATCTGCTAACCTAACAGTGACCGCAAACTGCGCTCTGAACCTGTGGTCTCTCTGCAGAAGTGTAGTTAGGTACTTCAGAGAATTCAAGGCCAAATTGATCGCCTGGACTTGTTTCCATTGTTACAGGGGATGGTGTGGAGGAAATTTCCAGAGATTTTTCCCTGAATGGTTTGAGTTTTAAATCTGTTTTTAATCTGTTTTCTGCCTTGCCCAGGAATTCAGGTGGGCTGGAGAGTGTATATATTGTGATACTC
Source organism: Carcharodon carcharias (assembly GCF_017639515.1). Lineage (NCBI taxonomy): Eukaryota > Metazoa > Chordata > Chondrichthyes > Lamniformes > Lamnidae > Carcharodon > Carcharodon carcharias. The sequence continues at coordinate 142,471,976 of NC_054476.1, forward strand.
AATATTCATACGTAGCAAGCCATCTTGCCCTGGTGACTTCCATTTCTGTACTGTGTGTAAAGTGGAGGGCAGGTCTGCTTTCCCTGATTGATGTGTCCCCCTGCAGGCCACTCTGAGATGTAAGGGGGAACCTGTTCATGTAATCTAATGCGATGAAAACCCATCTCCCCTCTTCTACCCTCAGGAGGATCAATCATTCTTCTTTAGGCAGAGGTAGGTTCAATGCACTCTTGGAGTAGACTCATAGAGAAGCTGAGCTGTGAAAGAGCTTCCAAAGGATCATCTCACATTCCAGCACCCAGAATAACCTGGATTGGATACTGGAATCCTGTCAAAGTCCCCCGAGGAGCTGAGAATGTTCTGATGAGAAAATTAATCCCAGGGTTTGCATGATGCACCAAACTGGTCTCCAAGTGATCAGGAGAAATGAGTGTAGATGGTTCAATCTCTGCAGCCGAACGAGACGGCCTGGAGTTTCGGCCTCAGGCTTCAGCCAGTAAGGCCTCAGGGCCTGTCAGTGAAGAGCAATGAGAATTCACATTTTCCTTCTATAAGCATGAGGTAGATGGGCCCAGGCATCATGGGTTTGGAGATGGGAAGGTCACAGTGTCCAGGACCAGGACCAGTGTCTGGGGTGTGGGGGAGAGGTGCGTCGCTAAGACATGGATCAGGGGAGTTGCTCCTGGGTCCAGTATACTGTCAGGGGATTCAATTTGTGTTTCCATATTCAACAAGGCTCTTCCCTCAAAAAATCGGTCAGTCTCAAGCTTGAAATTGTAATTGTCCCCAGCATCCAGACTGGAAGAGAATTCCAGATTTCAGTGAATTTTCTGGAACACGGGGAGCTTTAGATACTGATGTCACTGAGTCACTGCAGGGTGAGCGTGTTTAGAACAGATACAGAGGCTTGTGAGTCACAACCCCCAGTAATTACTGAAATTCACAGCCTGCTTCACATTCACATCAACAGCATCACTAAGCAGCACAAATGCAACATTATCTCTTGCTCAATTCTTTTCAATGGATACCATCATTTTTTCTGGTTGCCGAGGTAAGGGATGTCTGTTGTAGAGAATGGAACACTTATAACAACAGTATCACTGTCAAACACTCCCAGGATAGGCATAGCACAGGGATAGATACGGAGTAAAGCTCCCTCTACACTGTCCCCATCAAACACTCCCAGGACAGGTACAGCACAGGGTTAGATACAGAGTAAAGCTCCCTCTACACTGTCCCCATCAAATACTCCCAGGACAGGTACAGCACAGGGTTAGATACAGAGTAAAGCTCCTTCTACACTGTCCCCATCAAACACTCCCAGGACAGGCACAACACAGGGTTAGGTGGGGAGGCAGTGGCGCAGTGGTATTGTTTCTAGACCAGTAACCCAGAGACTGGGGAAACCACAGAAGATGGGGGAATCTGAATTCACTAAAAATCTGGAATTAAAAGTCTAATGATAATATGAAATCATTGTTGATTGATGTGAAAACCCACCTAAGGGATGAGTGAACCAGATGGGTCCTTACAACAAGGAAATCTGTCAACCTTACCTGGTCTGGCTGACATATGACTCCAGACAGACAGTCAAGTTGTTGACTCTGAAATGGTCTAACAAGCCACTCAGTTGTAACAATCTGCTTACAGAGTCACAAAAAAGGAATGAAACTGGACAGACCACCTGCCATCGACCTAGGCACCTGAAACAACAGCAACAAACTCAGCCCTGTTGACCCTGCAAAGTCCTCCTTACTAACATCTGGGAGCTTGTGCCAAAATTGGGAGAACTATCTCACAGACTAGCCAAGCAACAACCTGACACAGCCACCCTCTTGGAATCATATCTTACAGATAATGTCCCAGACTCCACCATAACCACTGGCAGGACAGGCCCAGCAGAGGTGGCGGCACAGTGGTAAACAGTTGGGAGGGAGTTGCCCTGGGGGGCCCAGGAAGCATTGAGAGTGGCAAGAGCACAGAATATACCCTGGGTGGGGGACTTCAATGTCCATCACTACTACTGTCCAATACTGACTGAGTCCTAAAGGACATAGCTGCCAGACTGGGTCTGTGGCAGGTGGTGGGGGAACCAACAAGAGGGAAAAATATACTTGATCTCATGCTCACCAACCTGCCAGCTGCAGCTGCATCTGTTCTTGACAGTATAGGTAGGAGTGACCACCACACAGTTGTTGTGGAGACGAAATCCTGCCTTCACATTGAGGATGCCATCCATCGTGATGTGTGGCACTACCACCATGCTAAATGGGATAGATTTTGAACAGATCTAGCAACTCAAGACTGGGCATCCATGAGGAGCTGTGGGCCATCAGCAGGTGATCAACCCTGCTTCAATGAAGAATGCAGGAGGGCATGCCAGGAGCAGCACCATACCTAAAAATGAGGTGTGAAGCTATAACACAGGATTATTTGCGTGCCAAAGGAAGTGACCTATCAGCAAGTGATAGAGCTAAGCGATTCCACAACCAACGGATCAGATCTAAGCTCTGTAGTCCTGCCACATCCAGTCGTGAATGGTGATGGACAAACAACTCACTGGAGGAGGAGGATCCACAAATATCCCCATCCTCAAAGCTGGAGGAGCCCAGCACATCAGTGTAAAAGATAAGGCTGCAGCATTTGCTACAATCTTCAGCCAGATGTGCCAAGTGGATGATCCATCTTGGCCTCCTCTGGAGGTACCCAGAATCACAGATGCCAGTCTTAAGCTAATTCGATTCACTCCATGTGATATTAAGAAATGGCTGAAGGCACTGGATACTGCAAAGGCTATGGGGCCTGACAATATTCCAGCAATAGTACTGAAGACTTGTGCTCCAGAACTTGCCGCGGCCCCTAGCTAAGCTGTTCCAGTACAGCTACAACACTGGCATCTACCTGTCTATGTGGAAAATTGCCCAGGTATGTCCTGTACACAAAAAGCAGGAAAAATCCAATCCATCAGTCTACTCTCCATCATCAGTAAAGTAATGGAAGGTGTCATCAGCAGTGCTATCAAGCGGCACTTGTTCAGCAATAACCTGCTCACTGATACCCAATTTGGGTTCTGCCAGGGCCACTCAACTCCTGACCTCATTGCAACCTTGGTTCAAACATGGATAAAAGAGCTGAACTCCCGAGGTGAGGTGAGGTGAGAGTGACTGCCCTTGACATCAAGGCTGCATTTGACAGAGTGTGGCATCAAGGAGCCCGAACAAAACTGCAGTCAATGGGAATCAGGGGAAAACTCCCCACTGGTTGGAGTCATACCAAGCACAAAGGAAGATGAATGTTGTTCTTGGAGATCAATCATCTCAGCTCCAGGACATCACTGCAGGAGCTCCTCAGGGTAGTGTCCTCGGCCCAACCATCTTCAGCTGCTTCATCAATGACCTTCCTTCCATCATAAGATCAGAAGTGGAGATGTTCGTTGATGATTGCACAATGTTCAGCACCATTCACGACTCCTCAGATACAGCATCTTTACAGTGCAGAAGGAGGCCATTCAGCCCATCGAGTCTGTACTGACTCTCTGACTAAGCATTCCACCTGGTCCCACTCCCTTGCCTTATCCCTGTAACTTTGTATATTCTCTCTTTTCAGGTAGCAATCCAATTCCCTTTTTGAATACCTCGATCAAACCTGCCTCCACCACCCTTTCAGGAAGTTCATTCAAACTCCAAAACTCCCTCTGGGTGAAAAAAAAAATTCCTCACATCACATTTACTCCTTTTGCCAATTAATTTGAATCTGTGCCCTTTAGTTCATGATGTATTCTGGAGAGGGAACAGTTTCTCACCATTTACCCAGTCCGTACCCATCAGGATCTTGAACACCTCTACCAAGCCTCCTCTCAGCTTTCTTTTCTCCAAGGTAAACAGTCCCACCTTCTCCAATCTCTCCTCATAGCTACAGTTCTTCATCACAGGAATCATTCTTGTGAATCTCCTCTGTACTCTCTCCAATGCCTTCACATCCTTCCTCAAGTATGATGCCCAGAACTGGACGCAGTACTCCAGATGAGGCCTAACTAGTGTCTTATACAAGTTCAAAATGACCTCCTTACTCTTGTACTCAGTGCCCCTATTAATAAAGCCTAAGATATGATATGCTTTATTAACTGCTCTCTCACCATGTCCTTCCATCTTCAGTGAGCCATTTAGATATACACAAAAGGTCCCTCTGTTCCTGTAGCTTCTTTAGAGGCTCTCTCTTTATTTTATACGGTCTCACCATATCTTTTCTGCCAAAGCCAATCACCTCACACCTTTCTGCACTGACCTTCATCTGCCAATTGTCTTCCCAACCCACCAACATGATTATGTCCTTTTGAAGTTCGAGACTAGCCCCATCACAGTCGACAATATTTCCAATCTTCATATCATCTGCAAATTTTGATATCTTGCCCTGCACACCATGGTCCAGGTCATTAATATATATCAGGAAGAGCAAGGATCCCAACACAGACTCCTGGGGAACTCCACTACAAACCTTCTTCCAATCTGAAAAACAACCATTTATCACTACTCTGATTGCTGTTATTCAGCCAATTTCTTATCCAAGTGCCTACTTTCCCTTTTATTCCATGAGATAGAATTTTGCTCACAAGTCTGTTGTATGGCACTGTATCAAATCCATATGCACCATATCTCCAGTGTTTCCCTTATCAACCTTCTCTGTTACCTCCTCAAAAAGCTCCAGTGCTGTAAAACTCTATAACTCCATCTATAAGATTGTGATAATGAAGCACATTTTGTTCCCATCCCCACATCCTTTGATAAAAACTTACTGTGTGAAGAAAATTCTGCTTCTTGACCTGTGTCACTCTGGCTGGAATTGGATATCAGGCTGGTTGTCCGAGTTTTACTGAGTGACTGACCAACTGACAAACCTGTGGTTGCTATGGCTGCATTACTGCTGCTGATGACACTGGAAGTTGACATGGTGACAGTTGATGTGGTACCAGTAGTTGTGAGGTTTGGGAAACTCTGGAAACCCATGAGAGAAGAAGCTATAACTGAAGCAGCCCATGTACAAATGCAGCAAGACCTGGGCAATATCCGGGCATGGGCTGACAAGTAACATTCGTGCCACACAAGTGCCAGGCAATGACCATTTCCAACAGGAGAGAATCCAACCATAGACCCTTAATGATCAATGGCATTACCATCACTGAATCCCCCACTATCAGCATCCCAGGGGTTATCATTGACCAGAAACTGAATTGGACTAGTCATATAAATACTGTGGCTACAAGAGCAGGTCAGAGGCTAGGAATCCTGTGACGAGTAACTCACCTCCTGACTCCCCAATGCCTGTCCACCATCTACAAGGGTTGTGATGGAATATTCCCCACTTGCCTGGATGAGTGCAGCTCCAGCAACACTCAAGAAGCTTGACGCCATCCAGGACAAAGCAGCCGCTTAATTGGTACCCCATCCGCAAACATTCACTCCCTCCACCACCGACATACAGTAGCAGCATTGTGTACCGTCTACAAGATGCACAGCAGAAATTCCCCAAGGCTCCTTCAACAGCATCTTCCAAACCCGTAACCTCTACCATCTAGAAGGACAAGGGCAGCAGATGTTTGGGAACACCACGACCTGCAAGTTCCCATCCAAGTCACTCACCTCCTGTAAAGCTCCCTTGCACTGGGGCAGCATTGATTCCATATCTGACAGCTGCCCTGAGACTAAGTTTGAGGTGATGTGGGGAAATGGGTGGTTTGGTCGGGTGGTTGATTTTTCCTCAAATACATTTCAGGGCCAAGTGAAGAAGGGTACATTCCTCCTGTCAATCTGGGTTCATTTAAAATAGCACCAAGCACCAAAACTCATCAACTGCATAGAGTTTAGATTTGGAATCAGTAATAGAATGTTAAATAGAATATATGTGGGAATTGAAAAGAGTGTGGGGGTGGGAAACGGAGATTGTGACCCTGAGCAGATATGATTAATTGGTTCTTGTGTAGCAGGGCACGGAATCTGAGTGTTGTGTAATTGTCACAAGGTCAGTTACATGATGTGCTTCCATTCTCCTTCCCACCTGTACTCACTACACTGTCAGTCAGAGACTGGCTGAGATTTACTGTGACTGTCAATGTCCCCCAAAAACATAACCAAAAACATTGGCATTTTGAGAGGGTTGTTTAACATCCCTGTGTTAGCAAGTTTAAATTTAAATATGGAGATTCTGTGGAACAGTCACAGTTTCTATGACATTTCAAACACACATCAGATGGCATCTTATTAACAGGACAACAATGTCAAAAACAATCTATCTCCGAGACAGAGTAGAGAGGATCCAAAGATCCATAGCTTTGCAATCAGGCCCTATGTGACAATGAGGAACGGGAATTCACCCTGAACCAACTGTGCAAGAAGGATGTGCATGTTACAAGACACACAGTTTAAATGCTCGGTACGAACAAGGTCCAGAAGCCTAGCATGAAGGAATTGCAGTCAGGCAACCAGTGAACAGCTTCTCCATGATAAATGTCCTAAATCTCATACTGCTCCCTTTGGTACAAATTGATGAGCACGCTAACTGTCTCCTCTCCATAGAGCCAGCATGGACTTGATGGGTCAAGTGGCTGCCTTCTGTGTTGTGATGATCTATGAATTTATGATCCAATGCTTCCAGATCCCTGAAGATCACACTGAATAATGATGAGAATCAAGAATCAGGTGAACCTCCCCTCATTAACTGAGGGACATTGAGGGGACTGCAGCAGCATAATTGTTACCTTAGCTGTAGTCAGGTAAGTTACCAGGGACTGAGGATTGGAGCTTAACCTCGGCTGCTATGTATGTGTCTGAGAGACAGGGAAGCTCAGGACTGCACCAGACATCCAGGTTAAGCATGGCGTAACAGTGCTAAGTGGAGATAATGGAGCCATCTGCCATCTCATCCAGTGTCTCCAAAACTAAAGGTAAGACTGGGGTTTGGAAGATGAAGGAAGTGTGATGCAGACAAAATTCAGCTTCAAAACTCTCATCAACAGCAAGTTCACGTAGCTTTGCAGCAATCACCATGGCAACGAAAGCAGCCCCCTCCAGTGTGTGTCTGTGAGACTCAGGGACCCGAGTGAGTCAGCGAGAGAGAATGTGTTTGTGAGTGCTATTGTTTAGGCCGTGCGTAACCAATATAGATCAGCCCAGCTATTATTGGGAAAGGAAGACAAGGCTATAGCTGGAGATTCTCTAAGTGCAGAGATGGGAAATTGTGAATTTGAAGCATGAAGCTGCAGCGGCCAGAATCGGCGCCATGAATGGATTCTGGCCTTCCCATCATCACTATGTCACATACAGCAGGAGACTTTGCTCCCTGTTGCCTTCTCAAAGATTCACGAACTTTCACAAAATAAATTAACTTAAAATTTCAAAGTCTGCTGATGAGTCTGTGTGTTGAGGAATATAGTAAAGTTCATATAAAGGGCGCAGTTTCAGGTTCCTGTCGGAGCTGATGTTCACTTACTGGTTGAGTAGCTCCAGGTCAAATGTCTTTCAAAAAACAGGTGAACACATGATACATTTCTGAATTTTTCCATTGTCAACATTATTAAGCTCCCCAACATCCAAACAGGACCTGCACTGCCCTTAAACTGTCCAGAGTTTTGTTCCTTCAGTAGGTGAATGAGTCAGAGAGTGAGCATTGCACTTATATTGGGCTTTTCACAACCTCAGGATATTCCAAAGATCTTTACAACCAATGAAGGACATTTGAAGTGCAGTCACTGTTGTAGTGCATGAAACATTAAATTGTGCACAGTAAGATCCAGCTACCAGCTATGTGGTTCTGATCAGATTATCTGTTTCATTTTTGCTGGTTGAGGATTAAATATTGGTCAGGGTACCGGGAAAAATCCTCTGTTCTTCTCCAAAATAGTGGCCATGGGATCTTTAAAATCCACCTGAGAGGGCTGAGGGAAACCTTTGGTTTTCAGATACTGCGGTGCACCCTCAGTACTGACCCTCTGACAGTGCGGCACTCCCTCAGTACTGACCTTCTGACAGTGCAGCACTCCCTCAGTACTGACCTTCTGACAGTGCAGCACTCCCTCAGTACTGACCCTCCGACAGTGTAGCACTCCCTCAGTACTGACCCTGTGACAGTGCAGCATTCCCTCAGTACTGACCCACTGACAGTGCAGCACTCCCTCAATACTGATCCTCCAACAGTGCAGCACTCCCTCAGTATTGACTCTCCGACAGTGCAGTGCTCCCTCAGTACTGGCCCTCTGACAGTGCAGCATTCCCTCAGTACTGACCTCCGACAGTGCAGCACTCCCTCAGTCCTGACCCTCCGACAGTGCAGCATTCCCTCAGTACTGACTTTCTGACAGTGCAGCACTCCCTCCGTATTTTGTCAGCCTGGAGTTTCTAGCCTAGCCTCTTGTCTGGGCCTTGAGTCCACAACCTTCTGACCCAGAGCTTTAATAGTCTCTCCATCAGACTGTGGCTCAGTGTAAATTACAGTTTAAATATATTTGCTGTTAAACAGGTGAATGAGCAGCCCTGAATAAAGTAAGAATTGGGCTGTAAGGACAAGCTGCTGTATTATACATTTAAGGTATGACATCACTAGAAGGGAAATATGTCATGTGATCCAGTTTTGGTTTCACTTTTGCTTTGAGCGAGCACACACACACAGCTTTGATGCCTTTGAGCTTTATGCCAATGTGTAAACCTTCTCACGTGCCTAGTCTGAATAAATGAACAACCTTTACCCAATCCCACATGAGCGACTGATGCCTTCTGTCTCATTTTGTAAATAAGCGCAAGGTATTATATCATTATAACACGACACGGTGCACAGCCTTAGATTGTGCCACATGGCATGAGAAGACCCTCGACATTTTGGTCAGACCACATGGAAGTTGCAGCTCGGAGCGCACTGAAAACTCAGCGTGTTGAGTGTGAAGAAAAGCTTTGGAGACACACGCCGAGCTAGAGCTCAGATAAAGAGCTGGGAAGCAGGCAGATCCTTCGGGTGAGATTGCAGCGCATTGAATGTCAGCTCAGTGAGTGGGACAGTACTTCAAGAGGACCAGCACCGAGTTCACTCAGCCGGGAAAAGCGAGTGACCAGGGGTGAGCTAGATCGCTGGCTCCCCCGAGTGAGGGGGAGTCCAATAGAGAAAAACAAACAGGCATGAAGATCGGGTCAGGGAAGGTTGCCATTATAACGAGAGGCTTTGGGTATTGGCGAACAACAAATTGAATAAAAAGCCAGGATGCTATTACCCCCAGTGCGTTCCTGCAGAGCTCATCATTGTGGGCGGAGCTTTGGAAAAGCGTGTGTAAGTGGCTGCAGAAATACTCATCCCAGATACTACAGAAGGAGGAAGGTCAAAGGATTATTGTCAGAATGTCCACAAAATTCCCCAGTTTGGATTTGGATGCAGCTGACCAAATAACCAACTTCAAAACATTTAAACCGCGTACAGAGTTATGATTTCTTGATTCAGGTGTGTTTGAACCAGACAAACGAGTCATAAAAATTTACCTAGCAATTGGGAATGAAGGTCTACACAGGCTGAACATGTCAGGATTAACAGCAGAAGAACTAAAGGATCCCCAAAAGTTATGGGCTACATTGGGAGACCTGTTCAGAATCAGCTTAAACTTCCGTATTCATTGACTAGAGTTCATGTCGTTTCGACAACAGCCTACAGAATCCATAGACCACTTCATCAGCAGCTGCAGAGAGAAAGGGTATGTACTGTGATTTTTCAAACACAGAGCTAGCAGACACAATTGTTGAGCATCCACTACCAAAGAAGCTTTCCAGCAAGATCTGCCAGACAAGTAGCATCAAAGAGCTACTCAAGGATGCATAAGTACGAAGTGATCCTCGCAGATTGACAAAGCTTACAGGTCCTAAGTACAACCCCAATTGTTGATACACTCACTGGAACATCCAAATCTAGTGAGACATGTGGTCTTCTGCATGCACCAAGGAAATGCCCAGCTTTCCACCAATCCTGCAAGGCATGTGGCTAAAAGGGCCATTGTCAGCAGCAGTGCACAGGAGCAAAGGCTGATGCAGCTACAGAGAACCGTGCACTGACCCAAACAGACCATACACAACAGGCACCTTCAAGCAACAAGAATGGCCATCCAATATCCCATCAGCAACTATATATGATGTGACTGACAAACCAGAAAATGATGATGATGTGCACGACAAGATGTCACACTGTCAGTCTGGTGGGAAACATAGATACAGTCACACCAGCTGAAGTTCTTGCCAAGATTTGAATTATCTGCCCTAAGAAAGTTGGTAACTATTCATATTGGCCAAGTTTGACACGGGGGCAAGTGCCAACATACTATCTCTGCGAATTCTAAAAGGCATGTATCCAAGGCCATTGTGAAACCTACTGCTGTACAACTTTTAGTATACAATTAGAAACCATAGAACCATAGAAAGGTTATAGCACAGAAAGAGGCCATTCAGCCCATCATGTCTGTGTTGGCCAGAAAAAGATGTAAAAGAAACTCATTTCGCTCATTTTAATCCCACTTTCCAGCACCTGGTCCGTAGCCTTGCAGGTTACAGCACTTCAGATGCAAATCCAGGTACCTTTTAAATGAGTTGAGCGTTTGAGCTTCAACCACCAACTTAGAAAGTGAATTCCAGACGCCCACCACCCTCTGGGTGAAAAAGTTTTTCCTCATGTCTCCTCTAATCCTTCTACCAATCACCTTAAATCTATGCCTCCTGGTAATTTACCCCTCAGCTAGCGGGAACAAATCTTTCCTGTCTACCCTATCTAGGCCCCTCATAATTTTGTGCACCTCAATTAGGTCACCCCTCAGCCTCCTCTGTTCGAAGGAAAACAACCCTAGCTTATCCACTCTCTCCTCCTAGCTGCAATTTTCAAGCCCTGGCAGCGATCTTGTAACTCTCCTCTGTACTCTCTCCAGAGTAATTATGTCCTTCTTGTAATGTGGTGATCAGAACTGTACACAAAATTCCAGCTGTGGCCTAACCAGCATTTTATACGGTTCCTCATTACATCCCTGCTTATTTATCCTATACCTCATCCAATAAAGGAAAGCATTCCATATGCTTTCTTCATTACCTTATCTACCTGTCCTGCCACCTTCAGGGACCTCGTGGACATGCACTCCAAGGTCTCTCACTTCCTCAACCCCTCTCAATATCCTCCCATTGACTGAGTATTCTCTTGTTTTTTTCGTCCTCCCCAAATGCATTATCTCACACTTTTCTGGATTGAATTCCATTTTCCATTTTTCTGCCCACTCAACCAAACCATTGATATCATTCTGGAGACAACAACTATCCTATTCACTATCAACTACATGACCAATATTTGTGTTATCTGCAAATTTCCCAATCATACCTCCCACATTTAAGTCTAAATCATTAATATACACAACAAACAGCAAAGGCCCCAACACTGAGCCCTGTGAAACCCCACTGAAAACCGTTTTCCATTCGCAAAAAAATCCATCAGCCATTTCCTGTCCCTGAGCCAATTTTGCTTCCAACCTGCCACCTGTATCCCATGGGATCTCACATTCCTGACCTTGTCAAGTGCCTTACTGAAATCCATGTAGACAATATCCACTGCACTACCCTCATCAATCCTTCTTGTTTTTTCCTCAAAAAATTCTATTTAGTAAGAAGCGATCTTCCACTAACAAAACCACGCTGACTGTCCCTGATCAATCCGTGCCTTTCTAAGTGAAAGTTTATCCCATCTCTCAGAATTTATTCCAATAATTTTCCCACCACTAAAGTCAGACTGACTGATCAATAATTTTCTGGCCTATTCCTTACATCCTTTTTAAATAATGGTGCAATGTTTGCAGACCTCCAATCCTCTGGGACCTCACCTGTATCTGGTAAGGGTTGGAAAATGATCCTCAGAGTATCCGCTATTTCCTCCGTGGCTTCCTTCAACAGTTTGGGATACAATTCATCCGGCCCTGGTGATTCATCCACCTTCATGGATGTCAGTCCCTCCAGTACTTCCTCTTTCACTATGCTTCTTGTATCTAATGTTTCACACTCCTCCTCTTTAACTAGAATGTCTGCATCATCCTCTCCTTAGTGAGACAGAGATAAAGTACTCATTGAAAACCCTGCCACATCTTCTGCATCAACCCACCAGTTACCATGTAGATCTCTGATAGGCCTTACCTTTTCCTTAGTTATTCTCTTGCTCTTAATGCACTGGTAAAACAAAACATCTTAGGATTTTCTTTGATTTTACCTGCCAATATTTTTTCATATCCTCTCTTTGCTTTCCTAATTCCCATTTTTACTTCATCCCTGTATTTTCTATACTCCTGTAGGTTTTCTACAGCATTAAGTCTTTTGTGACCGACTTAAGCTTTCTTTTTATGATTTATCTTACCATGTATGTTTCTGGATAACCAGGAGGCTCTAGGTTTGGCAATACCACTCTTTTTCTTTGTGGGGACATGTCTATACTATGCCCAGAGAATCTCACCTTTGAATGCCTCCCATTGATTTGACACAGTTTTTCATTCTAATAGCTGTATCCAGTCCACTCTCACCAGCTCATCTCTCAGCTCTTGCCATTCCCAATTTAGAACTTTTATTCCTGTTCTATCTTTGTCCTTTTCCATAATGATGCTAAATCTAACTGAATTATGGTCACTGTCTCCAAGATGGTCCCCCACTGCTATTTCATCCACTTGCCCAGCTTCATTTCCTAAGACTGAATCTAGAATTGTGACACCTCTCGTTGGGCTTTTTACGTACCGGCTAAAGAAGTTCTCTTGAATACAGTTCAAGAATTTTGCATCCTCTGTGCCCTTTACACTGTTTGTATCCCAATTGATATTTGGGTGGCTGAAGTCCCCAACGATTACTGCCCTATTGTTTTTGCACTCAGAAGTCTGTCTACATATCTTGTAACTCCCTTCCACTATTTGGGAGTCTATGGTACATTCCTAGCAGTGTAGCTGCCCCATTTTTATTTCTGAGCTCAACCCATATGGCCTCATTTGATGCTTCATTTAGTATATCAATGCTCCTCAATGCTGTAATTGATTCTTTAACCAATGATGCTACACCCCCACTTTTTTTATCACCCCCTCTACCCTGCCTGAAAACTCTTTGGGCAGAATTTTCTGCCTGTTGGGCAGGCCGGTCAGGAGCGGGCACGGGTGGGTCCAGAGCCCATCGCGCCCACGATCAGCTGTGCACTGCCATTTTATGTGAGCATGCCAATTAAGGCTCGCCCAGCATGACGCGCTCCTGGTAGCGCTCAGCGCTGCCTGTGCTGGCAGGGGGAAAGAGGGAGAGTCAGGGTCTGCGCTCTTTCACGCGCATGCACTCGAAAGAGCACAGGAATCTCCCTGAGTCACTGAACTGCCTCAGGGAGATGAAGTTCAACTTGAAACTTTAAAATAAAGAAAGATTGAAATTATTTAGACATGTCCCCTCATGCGATAGTGTCACATGAGCTGGGACATGTTTATGAAATGTGTAAAAAAGTATTTATTAATTTAATGAAACCATCATGAAACCTCATCCCACTCGTGGATGAGGTTTCATCAAAAGTGCGAAGGCCGCCTGGGCTCTTTGCCTGCCCGCCGACCTTAAGATCGAATGGGCAGCCCTGTCAATTAGTTCAATTGGTTTATTAATGGCTTTAACAGGCCTTTGACAGTTCGGCGAGTGCGCAGCCGATTCCAGCGTGTGCCTGCCGAACGGAAGATCAGAATCACGCACAGTGGTGTCGGGACACACACCCACCCCTGAACACCAAAGAGAAAATTCTGCCCTATATCCAGGGATGTTGAGCTGCCATTTTTGCCCCTCCTTAAAGCTACGTTTCTGTTATAGAGGTGATATCATGCTGCCATGTGTCTATCTGTGCCCTCAGCTCATCTGCGTTATTTACTATGTTCCTGGCATTTACATATATGCCTTTTAACACTGCCGAATTCGTGTGCTGTACACTATTCAATCTGTGTTGCTTCTGTCTTTCAGAGTCACTCACTAATTCTCCATCTCCCGTTCCCTGCTCTGAATTTGCCCTCAGGTTCCCACCCTCCTGCCAATTTAGTTTAAACTCTACCCCAACAGAACAAGCAAATCTCCCTGTGAGGGTATTCGTCCCAGTCTTGTTCAGGTGTAGACCATCCATTTTGTACAGGTCCCACATTCCCCAGAACCAGTCTCAATGCCCCAGAAATCTAATGCCCTCCCTCCTACACCAGCTTTCCAGCCACGGGTTTACTTGCTCAATTCTCCTATTTCTGTACTCACTCGCATGTGGGACTGGGAGTAATCCTGAGATTACTGATTTAGAGTCCTGCTTTTCAATCTCCTTCCTAGTTCCCTGAAATCTGCTTACAGGGCCTCATCCCCTTTCCTACCTAGGTCATTGGTATCAACGTGGACCACGACTTCTGGCTGATCCCCCTCTCCCAGAAGAATGTCCTGCAGCCATTCCGTGACATCCTTGACCCTGGCACCATACCAACCTGGAGCCAATTCTACAGCCACAGAAATGCCTGTCTGTTCCCCTAACTAATAAACCCCCTATCACTATAGCTCTTCTTTTCTTCTTCCTCCCGGAGGCCGAGCCATTCGACGTGCCATAAACTTGACTCTGACTGCACTCCTCTGAGGAACCAGAACCTTCACCAGTTTCCAAAGCTGAAAACTGATTTGTGAATGGGACCCCAGGTGTCTCCTGTACTACCTGCCTAGTTTTCTTGGACTGCCTGGCAGTCACCCATTCCCTTTCTACCTCCAGGTTCTTAAGCTGCGGTGTGACCACCTCTCTGAACATGCTATCCACATAGCCCTCAACCTCGCGAGTGCGCCACAGGGACTCCAGCCATCACACAAACTCTGAAACCCGGAGCTTAAGTTTCTGCAACTGGTGACACTTCTTGCACACGTGGTCACCTAGGACATCGGGAGCATCCACGTCTTCCCACATATTACAGGACATGCATTCCACACGATTGAGCTGTCCTGCCATGGCTTCAATTTACTTCTTTTATGTTTATTTATTTTATTTTGGTTTACTTCTATTAACTTTATATTACTTGGCTCTACTTAATAAACCTTGCCAACAGTATAGTTCCTACTTTATTTTAAACCTTAGGAATAGAATAAACCTTAAACACTTACTAGACACTCATCAGATATTCGGTTCCGAGCAGCTGACAGGCCTGCTTCTCCGACTGCTCTTCCCGAAGGTGAGTGTGTTGGCTGTGCTCCTGGGCTGCATTTATTCTCTCCCTGCTCTGTGTGCAAGATCTATAGTGCAGGATCTATAGTCCTGGAGAGCAAGTGCAATCAATCTTCCTGGGTATCACAGATCATGGAGACAAAAGGCCCAGCGATTGTTAGTCTACCGACATGTGACCTTACGCTAGCAACAATCCATGAAATCAGTCAGACATCACAGGCAGATCAATTTCAGATACTGGTCTTATTACCTAACATCAAAATATCTAGAATATTTTGACAAAATTGGCAGTTTCAAGGGATCTGTAACATTACACTTGCAGGAGACTGCAAGTCAGACAATTGATCCACCACATAAGTGCAGCATCCACATATAAGACAAACTGAAAGTTGAACGAGACAAAATGGAGAAAGACTGAATCATTAGAACAGTACAGGGGCACACAGATTGGTGCAGATCAATCACATGTGTCATATCTATGGACGGATCATTGAGAATATGCCTTGCTTCATGACATTTAAGTGCAGTTTTGAAATATTGTCCTTACAACATACCCACATTAGAAGAGTTAAATCTGAGATTTTCAGGTGCAAAGTTCTTCTCAAAGCTTGATGCCAAGCATGGTTACTGGTCAGGACATCTCGCAGAGAAGCCCCAAGAGCTTATTGCATTCCATACCCTATTCAGACAATACTGTTTTCCGCAGCTTTCTTTTGGGCTCTCTGTTAACCAGGATCCCTTTCAAGCTCATATGGACCACATTGCATTCCCCATGCCAGGATGCACCTGTATTGCCAATGACATTGCTGTTGTGGGCAGAACAAAGTAAGAAAATGACCATAATCTGCACTTCTTGATGCAAGCAGCATGTAATGAAGGATCGGTGTTCAGCAGTCCGAAATGCGACATCAATATCCAGCAGATCAATTTCTTTGCTCTATTTATTCCAGTGCTGGGATATGTCCTGATCCCAAGTAAAATAGAGGGTATGACTGTGAGATCAGGTAACTCGATGGTCACATCGAATACACTTTGCAGGTTGCCAAACGCAGTGAAAATAGGAGATGTATCCTTGGATCTACAAGTTGACTTCACCGGCATTAAACTTGAAGATGTTCTTCAAATTGATCTGGTACATTTTGCACAACGCAAAGGCCAGCAGCTACAAGAAGAAACAGTGAAAGATTCTACACTACAGAAACTGTGAAAAACCATCATTGAAGGATGACCTGATTCAATTCAGCATGTCCACAAATGCGTAAGATCATTTTGACCTTATCGGGATGAGCTAGGCATCTCCCGGGGGAGTCATTTTTAAAGGCAGACAGGTCATCATACCGAAATCTTTGTGGCCTGATATTCTTTAACAACTTCATCACTCACACATGGGCATAGATCAAACAAGAAGACTCACAGGAGAGACAGTCTTGACTGGGTATGAGTAATGACTTGAAGTTATCTTCAAGAAGTGGGAGGCACATCAAGAGCATTTGTTAAGTCAACACAAAGAACCATTGATTCCACATAAAGTTCCACACATCCTTGGACCAAAATCGCATTCGAATTCTTTCCTGTCCATGGCACTGACTTCGCAATCATCGTCGACTACTTTACCAAGTACCCTATTATTTGACAATTGTACAATATCACAAGCACAACTGTCGCACACATTTTAAGTGCTATTTTCAGTTTATCTGGTTTGCCTAAAGACATCATTACAGATAATGGTCCGCAATTTATTGGTAAGCCATTTCAGGATATGTGTGAGAAGTGGAATATCAATCACACTACTTCTTCCCCTCATTACCCTAGATCTAACGGCTTAGCTGAATGAATGATTTACATGATAAAATCCTTAATTCTCAAATGTAGACAAACCAAGCAAGAGCTGCCCATTGCAATGTTACATTTGAGAGTGACGCCTTTCAGTACAACTATTCCATCACTGGCAGATCTCATTTTTCGCAGACCAGTGCATACCAATTTACCTGCTCTCACTCATTCTACTCTCTCATAAACTAGAGAGCAACTTTTAAAACTAAAGGACAAGATGACAAACATGCACAATAAAAATGCAGGTACAACAAGTTTGCATCAACCAGCTGAAGTGACAAGGATTTGTTCCAAACCAAGTCCTATGAAGTCATCACACACAAAGGCGCAACGGTGAGGAGTAACAGAGGAGAAATCAAATCCATTCCGACTACCCAACTACCATACACTCTTATTGCAACCAGGAGCAACATCTAAGAATAACAGATCACCGTGAGCAGTTGTAGACAAAGTTACTATTACAAGACCTGGGTGTGCCAGCACCCTACACTTTAGAGATTCCTAGATCCATCAGTTCTATACACTTACATAGTATTAACTAAACGTGAGCATGTATTGTAGATAGTTCTACTTCTTTGGAGGGGGAAAAAGTATCTTTCAAAAGAAAGAGGGATATTGTAATATGCCTTTCAGGGATATCAGCATGACATCATTAGAAGGGAAATGTGTCATGTGATCCAGTCTTAGTTTCACTTTTACTTTGAGTAGAGCACACACACACAGCTCTGTTCTCATGTGCCTTGTCTCAATAAATGAACCCACAACGTGTTTACCCCCAATCCCTTATGAGTGATTGATGCCTTTCTATATTATTATAACAGCATGACACAAACATCATTAACTTCATCAAAATTTTGTCAAAACAAAGATATTTTTTGAGCACTATCCCTAAAGGTAAGACACCGGCCTTTGACATGGCCACTCACTTCTAACAGGATAACTTGTTGCCATTAAGAAATACAAGAACAGGAGGAGGCCATTCAGCCCGACTTAGCCTGTTCTACCAATAAATTCCATCAAGGCTGATCGGTATATCAAATCCATTTACCCATCTTCCATCTCCCTTGATATCCTCACCAAATAAAAATCATCCATCTCAGCCAGGAAAGCTCCAGTTAACTGCCAGCATTGAAGGCACTTTGAGGGGGAGAGTGTTACAGATTTCCACTCAACTTGTGTGGGAAGGTGATTCCCAGGACAGGATTATCCAGGTCTTGAGGCAGTGTGCTGGGTGGCAGGGACCCTGGTAAATATTTGGGTGTCACATTGACATGGCTTCCCATTGTGGCCACACTGCTGGGGAGACTTCCTAGTGGAGTAACTGGGTATGGATCGGCTGCCCTCTAAATGGAAGTAGGCAGCCAATTTCAATAATTAAAGGCTCTATCAGCGTGATTTTCTCAGGTGGACTGGGGGCCATTGGAGCTAGAGGTACCATCCCCAGAGAGAGGCCTGAGGCAGGGTGGGCTGCCCACTGGCTGGACAATCTAGAGGGGCTTGCTGGCTTGACCACTCTATTTTATATTTTTCACTTACCTCTCCAAGGGCGCCTTCAAGTTGAGGGGCCCGGTCGATTGCTGATCTTTGTCAGTCAATGCCCACATCGTCCAGTTAAGCTGCTGAGTTTTCAGAGATACTGTCCCTCTGATTGGGTGGGCAGCATCCACACCCACCCACTGTCCTTAATTAAACAACAAGACTGAACATGGCAATAAGGAGGCTGCTGAGTGGGTTCTACTGCTGACAAGTACAGCTTGATTTCCCCACCT
Source organism: Carcharodon carcharias (assembly GCF_017639515.1). NCBI lineage: Eukaryota > Metazoa > Chordata > Chondrichthyes > Lamniformes > Lamnidae > Carcharodon > Carcharodon carcharias. The sequence goes on from NC_054476.1 coordinate 142,490,797, forward strand.
TGAACCAATGTTGGGGTCCCAAAGCCTGTGGTAAAATCCTGCCCCAATTTCACTCATTGAATGGTTCCACATTAATTTTAAGGCTCTGCCTACTTTGTTCTGTGCATGCGTAGTAATATATTATTCAGCACTCTGTCACAGCCAAAAATACCAAGGCACATATCAATTCAATTTGTTGTGTAAAGAAACTGCATTGTTGTATTTTCAGCAGGATAGAGTTGCTGTTAGCTTACCATGTAAGCATTCAAGAAACTAGTTGAAATCAATAGGTGATGACACAACTAACCTAGGCTCGTGTGGAGCATAAACACCAGCACAGAGCTGTTGGGCCGAGTGGCCTGTTTCTGTGCTTGACATTTCATGTAGAGTGAATTAATCTGTTTTTGGTGAAAATATTCCCTTCAATTTGTCACAGTTCACAAACCAACCACTGGACGGCACAGTATCTGATCACAGGACGTTGGATAATTAACCAAAATATGCGGCCTGGTCAACATCCACACAATTAGAGAGACCATTAAAGACAAATAATTATTTATTTACACTGGGGGACAGTTCCTGAATGTGCTGACACTCACTGGGGGCCAATTCCTGAAGATGCTGACTCTCACTGGGGGACAGTTCCTGAAGGTGCTGACTCTCACTGGGGGACAGTCCTGAAGGTGCTGACTCTCACTGGGGGGCAGTTCCTGAAGGTGCTGACTCTCACTGGGGGACAGTTCCTGAAGGTGCTGACTCTCACTGGGGGACAGTCCTGAAGGTGCTGACTCTCACTGGGGGACAGTCCTGAAGGTGCTGACTCTCACTGGGGGGCAGTTCCTGAAGGTGCTGACTCTCACTGGGGGACAGTTCCTGAAGGTGCTGACTCTCACTGGGGGACAGTTCCTGAAGGTGCTGATTCTCACTGGGGGTGGAGCAGTTCCTGAAGAGGGTCTCACCCACCCTATGTTTCCATCTGTACTGTTCAAGGGTGTGTAATGAGATAGCCATCCTGACAGATCGAAGAGGGAAAAGGGAGGAGGCGCTGAAGTCCGTTTGTGAGTTGCGACATTTCTGGACTGGTGTTGATCTGTTAAAAACGTCCATTTCACTGCTGCAGGTTTAAACCAGAACCGCTCTTGCTGCCCATTTTGCAGAGTACAAACTGTGCGTGATAAGTCAATGTTTGTTCTAGTCATTTCCACTCTGCTTCTCCAGCCAAGCCAGCTTTCAATTGGAACCACAGCTCCTGGAGCTTGTCTGCTCCTGCTAGTCTAGCTCAGTGTTAACTGACACAACGGCACCGTGGGCTGGACTGCAGAAGTTGTGATATCTTCTGAGTTGGGGATGTTTCCAAGCAGGTGCCTCTCTTCACTTTATTGTTTGCTCACAATTTGTGGGTTAAATAAATCACAGATGGAATTTCTCATTTAACGAAAGGTATTTGCATTAATAAAAACAGAAAACGCTGGAAAAGCTCAGCAGGTCTGGCAACATCCTTGGAGAGAGAAACAGAGTTAATGCTTCGAGTCCATTTGACTCTTCTTCGGAGCTCTGAGTCTCGAAGCAGCAGATCCTACCTCTCGGTTTGAACCCTAGACAGGGCAGCAAACTCTGAAATGGGGTTAAAATTGAAGAACTGTCAATCTGTTGAGTTGCTGAGGCTATAATATTCCCTGTGGGAGATTCAGATCCTGCAAAAATCAGGTCAGTGTGCTTAAGTTGCCAGGACACATCATTCCAATGTAATATTAATATTCAGACCAGGGGGGATCCCAGTCAGCAACAGGGTCCATGCAGCAGACGCCAATTGGCCAGAAGCTCAGGTAAGTTTTAGAAACCTCCCTTTCTTTGAACTCCTGGTGGGCCTACAGGAGCAAAAGCAGGAGCCTTTGGCAGCATTTGACAGCATTCTGTAGTGTTTTCCAATGTTCAACAGTGCTCCACAGTGTTCTACAATGTTCCGCCCAAATCTCCAAGAAAACTCCCAGCCTCCCAATCACCAAGAAGCCCTCCACCCATTGTCTGCCAGGAGGTCTTCCCGAGGGACCCCGGCTGAGGTCTCCTGTTGCTATATTCCTGCTCCTGCCTGTCCACTGTCCGGGTAACCAATCCATTCTGAAGCTGAGAGAGCCAACCTCCAAACTCCTGAACCCTGTGAGCTTCCCCACACAATTCCTACAATTCCTCCTTCCCCAGTTCCCCAGAAAAAAAGTGGGATAAGCAATTTTACTGGCGGCCCATTAATTAAAAAGATAAACAGATGGTTTCCAGTTTTTATTTAAGAGGAGTTTCCCCAAATTTTAAAGTTGTTTGAATTTTGCCCTTGATCTGTGAAGACAGTGTGGAACCCTAACAGATTTGGTTGGTGTTCATAATTTTCCCCTTACAACCCCCACAATCAAATTTTTGGTGTGATTATTCACAGCTCTGATCCACTGATCAGCAGCAGGAATCTGTAGCTTTGACGTTTCTCCTTTACTTGCACAGGTATCAGGAATTTTATTTAAATCACACAGAGATTTGCTTTCCATGAACCCTGACCTTCTTTGCTTGCAGTCCGAGGCTGTGTGACGTTAGGTGCTGGCACGCTTACATCAGCTGCAGCTCATCATTCAAAGCAAATGTGGGGAAAACCAGCCCCTCAATATTCACAACCATATTCTACATCCCTGCAGGCACATTGAGGGGTAATTGGGAGGGCTTTTGTACACCAGGCTTCAGGAGGAGTGCTATACTGAAGGAATACAAATGAGGTCAGCACCATCCCAACATCAGCTGGACATGAATTTTTTAATATGCTTCCAGGCCCAGAGACAAACTAAAAAATCTTGGTGTGGAATCCGTAGTAATGAACCAAGCAGAATTCCATTAGGATAATCCAGCAGAAGAGCTGAGTGTGAGAGAGAGAAAGAGAGAGAGAGGGAGGAAATGATGCTGATTCAGACGTGTCAGTGACCGTCAGTTCTTTACACACCCTTGTTTGTTGTGTGTGATCCCGCTCTCTCCCTACTCCTCATTTCCTCCTCCAGAATATCCTGCTCCCTTCACCTCCTCACCCCAGGTTGTTCTCAGTGGCAGCTTCTTTACACTGAGGGCCCCTCAGGTGAATATTAAAAAACCAATGGCCATTAGTTTGCAGAAGAGAAAAGGAACACTTTCCCCAGTGTCCGGGACAATATTTATCCCTCAATAAAAATCACTAAGCTGGTCACTATCCCGTTCCTGCTTGTGGGATCTTATGCTGCACAAAAGACTATGGCCTCCTCAGCACCCACCTGCCTTCCTCCTGAATCCCTGGGACACTCAGCTTCTTGTCCTCTTGTTCCCTTTTCCTTTCGTGGGATGTGGGCATCCCTGGCCAGGCCAGCATTTGTTGTCCATCCCTAATTGCCCCTTGAACATAGTGACTTGCTCGGCCAATTCAGAGGGCAGTTAAGAGTCAACTGCATTGCTGTGGGTCTGGAATCAGGTGTAGGCCAGACCAGGTAAGGAGGGCAGATTTTCTTCCCCAAAGGACATTAGTGAACCAGGTGGGTTTTTACAACAATCGACAATGGTTTCATGGTCACCGTTACTGAGACTAGCTTTCAGTTCCAGGTTTATTCATTGAAATTAAATTCGGCCAGCTGCCATGCGGGATTTGAACCCATGTCCCCAGAGCATCAGCCAGGCTTCTGGATTACTACATTACCACGAGGTCACTGCCTCCTCCGAGGGTACAAATACACAGATCACTAAAAGTAGCAAAACAGGTAAAAAAGTAAACATCTGGTGTTCATTTTGAGAGAGATAGAACATGGAAAGCAGAGAAGCAATGTTAAACTTTGATTAGAGTACATTTGGAGCACTGAGAGCGGCTCTGGTCTCAATTTTATAAAAAGGGCAAGACACAAAAAAGATTTATTCAATTGATACCAGAACTAAAAGCTTATACCCATCAGCACAGAGTCACAGGGCAGAATTTTATGATTCCCTGTGGGTGGATTTGCAAGTGGGTTGGAGCCTGTAAAATTCCGTGGATAACTTTCCTCCTTTCTATCCACTCACCCACTGACCTTGCTGGAATTTAACATGCAGCAGATGAGGCATATGGGCGCCTGCCCATCTTTGGCCAGTTACTGGCTACTTAAGGGTCACTTTCAGCTCTGGCAGCAATTTTTCAGCTGGTGGGAGGGGGTCAGGGATGAAGGGGAAGGCCAGCAGGGGAGGCTACTTGAGCCTTGATTGGGTCGGAAATTGGGGGGATGCCTCCAACACAGGTTCTCTTTTGCAATCGGGACCCTTTTCTCCCTACCCCGGGCACCCCTTCCCCTTGGCTTTTGCACTCTATCCCCATCGTTCCCAACCACCCGCCCACCCCACCAAGACCCCCTATCCTGGCCCTGCCAACAGCCTCCTAGGCTTATCTTGCATTTGGCTCCTAGTTCTTCATTGCTGGAATTGGATAAGTCCCAACAGAGGCCTCCACTCCAGGGAGCCCTGGTATTAGCTCCATTATATCCTGCCCTTGTTGGAATGTACCTTTTTTATTCATTCACAGGATGTGGTCATCACTGGCTGGGCCAGCATTTATTGCCCATCCCTAACTGCCCTTGAGAAGGTGTCGGTGAGCTTCCTTCTTGTGCCGCTGCAGTCCGTGTGGTGTAGGTTTACCCACAGTGCTGTTAGGGATGGAGTTCCAGGATTTTGACCCAGCGACAGTGAAGGAACAGTGATATATTTCCAAGTCAGGATAGTGAGTGGTTTGGAAGGGAACTTGCAGGTGGTGGTGTTCCCATCTGTCTGCTGCCCTTGTCCTTCTAGATGGTAGTGGTCGTGGGTTTGGAAGATGCTGTCTAAGGAGCCCTGGTGAGTTCTTGCAGTGCATCTTACACTGATGAAACTGTGTATCGGTGGTGGAGGGAGTGAATGTTTGTGGATGTGGTGCCAATCAAGTTGGCTGCTTTGTCCTGGACAGTGTCAAGCTTCTTGAGTGTTGTGGGAACTGCACTCATCCAGACAAGTGGAGAGTATACCCTCACACTCCTTGCCTGTGCCTTGTAGATGACGGACAGGCTTTTGGGAGTCAGGAGGTGAGTTACTCACCATAGGATTCCTAGCCTCTGACCTGCTCTTGTAGCCACAGTATTTACATGGCTAGTCCAGTTCAGTTTCTGGTCAATGGTAACCCTCAGGATGTTTATAGTGGGGGATTCAGTGATGGTAATGCCATTGAATGTCAAAGGGTGATGGTTAGATTATCTCTTGTTGGAGATGGTCATTGCCAGACACTAGTGTGGTGTGAATGTTACTTGCTACTTGTCAGCCCAAGGCTGGATATTGTCCAGGTCTTGCTGCATTTGGACATGGATGTAGCCTGTACCTGAAACATTTCTTCCTTAAAGATCATCCATTGTTCCATTACAGTTTTTCCTGTCAGTCTCTGCGTCCATTTCAACTTGGCTAGATCCCTTTTCATTCCATTGAAATTAGACCTCTTCCAATTTAGAAGTTCCAGTTTAGATTGTTCCTTGCTGTTCTCCATTACTAATCTAAACCTTATGATACGATCACTTTCTCCCAAATGTTTCCCACCGACACTTGGTCCACTTGACTCACTTGATTTCCCTGCACCAGAACCAGCAATGCCTCTATCCTATTTGTGCCAAAAACCATGCAGTCAAGGAAGTTCTTCTGATCACAGTTCAGAAATTCCTCCCCTTCCTTACTTTTTACTCGAATGTTATCCCAGTTGATGTTTGGGTAACTAAAATCTCCCAATCTCACCACTCTATAGCTCTTGCACATCTTTGTGATTTCCCTGCAGATCTGCTCCTCTACCCCTCTCTGTTACAATTTGGAGGCCTATATAATACCTCAACTAGCACGATCTTACCTTTTTTTTGCTTCTCAGCTCTAACCAAATACTTTCTGTCCTTGGCCCCTCCAGGACATCCCCTTTTCCAAAAGCACAATGTCTTCCCTAATCAGTATGGCCACTCCACCTCCCCCTTTTCCTTCTCTATCTTTCTTGAACAGATGGCCATCAGTGCCATGACAACACATTCCCTCATTGCTATTTGTGCTTGTTGCTCACCAACCTTATTCACCACACTTTGTCTGTTTGCATATATGCATTGTAGTCCTGTCCTTGCATTCCTCGTCGTCCTCCTTGGTCTGCTCCTATCTAATATGGTTTTACTTCCTTCTCTGGTACTGTCCAACACACTCACTTTATGCACCTTCTTCCTTTTTTCTACTTCTATATGCTGGTGACCACCCCACTGGCAATTTAGTTTAAATCCTCCCCAATGACACTGGTGAACCTTTCCCTGAGGACATTGGTCCCACTGCTGTTGAGGTGCAGCCCATCCTGTATGCAGGTGCCAATGCCCCAGAACTGGTGCCAATGCCCCAAGAATCTGAAGTCCTCCCTCCTGCACCATGCTTCAAGCCATGCTTCGATCCTTCCTATCTTGCGAGTTCTACTGTGGCTAACGTGTAGCACAGGGAGTAATCCAGAGAATACTACCCTCGAGGTCCTACTTTTTACCTTCCTCTCTAGCTCCTGAAAATCTGATTGTAGGGCCTCAATATCTGCTCTCTGTCATTGGTATCAACGTGTATCACAGATTTTGGTGACTTCTTTCCTCTTGCAGAATATTTTGCACCCTCTCCATGATTGAATAGGAGAAAAGAGAAGGTTGAGGCAGACCTCATGGAAGCCTTTAAGATCATGAAAGGGTTTGATAGGGTAGACGTGGAGAAGATGTTTCCACATGTGGGTGAGCCCAGAACTAAGGGCCATCAATATAAAATAGTCACTAATAATTCCAATAGGGAGTCAGGAGAAACCTCTTTAACCAGGAAGTGGTGAGAATTTAGAACTCATTCCCACAGGGAGTGGTTGATGTGAACAGTATTAGGTGCATTTAAGGGAAGTACTGCTCCAGCACAGTTATCAAGCCCACAGATCAAATCCATTGTTGTCCAACTGAACTGTACTCTGGGAATTATTACCAATCCATTTTATCCACACCAACACCCTGCTGAGTGTGTTCATAGACATCACACCTAGGATGTGAATATGGAGAATCCAGAGAATGCAACCAGCACAACAACAAAGATAGGTCAATCCAAACTGACTTCACCAACAACCACCACCTGGATCAAATCCACACGACCATTTTAGACCATTGCTGAAGCCCTCAGTGATCTACTGTCAGTCCTGATGGCTGATGACATTACACTTGGAAGAACTGTGATGTGCCTATGACAAGGGATATAGACAAGTTAAGTGAGTGGGCAAAAACTTGGCAGATGGAGTATAACTTGGGAAAATGTGGATTTGTTCACTTTGGCAGGAAGAATAGAAAACCAGTATATTATTTAAATGGGGGACGAATGCAAAACTTGGTGGTACAGAGGGATCTGGGTGTCCTGGTACATGAATCACAAAATGTTAGTATGCAGGTACAGCAAGAGATTAGGAAGGCAACTGGAATGTTGGTGTTTATTGCAATGAGAATGGAATATAAAAGTAGGGAAGTTTTACTGCAGCTGTACAGGGCCTTGGTGAGACCACATCGGGAGAACTGTGTACAGTTTTGGTCTCCTTATTTGAACAAAAGATATAATTGCTTTAGAAGCAGTTCAGAGAAGGTTCACTTGATTCATTCCTGGGATGAAGGGCATGTCTTACGAAGAAAGGTTGGACAGGTTGGGCCTTTACCCATTGGAGTTTAGAAGAATGAGAGGTGATCTTATTGAAACATAGAAGATCCTGAGGGGATTTGATAGGGTGGATACCAGAAGGGTGTTTCCTCATGATAGGGAGACAGTTTAAGAATAAGACGTCTCCCTTTTAAGACAGAGATGAGGAGGAATGTTTGTTTTGTTTTGTTTAAGGTTCATTGGTGTGCAGAATTCTCTTCCACAGAAAGTAGTGGAGGCTGGGTCTTTGAATTCATTCAAGGCAGAGTTGGACAGATTTTTGTTAGGCAAGATGGTCAAAGGTTATGGGGGCAGGCAGGAAAGTGGAGTTGAGACCACAACCAGTTCAACCATGATCTTATTGAATGGTGAAACAGGCTTGAAGGGCCAAATAGCCTTCCCCTGCTCCTATGTTCATATGTTTCCATACCAACTGGATGCCATATAGAGGACCCAACAGGACAACATGAAGGACCAAACTTCCCTCATAAATAGGGGACACAAATCGAACACCTCAGTTCCAATCGTAGTAGATCGGAAGATTAAAATGTCCCCACCAGGGGACCGAGGAGTTCTTTATCAAAACCTGGACCACATCCTTGAACAGTGTCCACAGAGAAAGTTCACAGGCAGCCGACCAGAGGTCCACACTGTTAATTACAAATAACGTTGGATATCTGACTTAGAAATTGATATGATTTGTTTTTTGCTACCATCTCATGAAAGAAGATGAAAAAAGCGAAGAGGGAAGGTTGATAAACAGAAAGGAGAAAGAATAGAAGTATATGCCGATAGGGAAGATGAAGTAGGATAGGAAGAGGTTCGAATGGAGCTAAACACCAGCTTGGACTGGTCGGGCTGAATGGCCTGTTGCTGAGCTATGACTCAGTGTAACTTGATGTTTCTCCTCATGGTCTCGTCCTTAGATTTATCGCTGTCCTAGAGACAAAGCAAGAGGCCATGAAACTTGCCTGACAACACCAACCTATGTATCATGCCATAAACCAATGCCAATCTGTGTACCATGCCACATGGCCACACAAACCTGTGCACCATGCCATATACCAACACCAACCTGTGTACCATGCCATATGGCAGCACCAAGGTGGTAGAAGCCAGGGATAGCTTGGCAGGGTTTGACTGTACATGAGGTACTGGTGTTGGTCAGAGAGTTTCAGTCACCACCATTGAAATATTTTCCTCACCTAAAGGCTAAAGATATCAAGTTCATTAACTGATCTCTCTGAAAACACCAATGCCCAAATTAAGGGACTTTTATGACTGACTTAAACAAAAAGTTCTGGAAAAACTCAGCAGGTCTGACAGCATCTGTGGAGAGAAAGACAGAGTTAACGTTTTGAGTCCATATGACTCTTCTTCAGAACTGAAGATGATGAAATATATACTGTTAAAAGGGGTGGGACAGGTGAAGCTGGATAGAGGGCCAGTGATAGGTGGAGGCAAAGGAGACATTGCAAAAGATGTCATAAGCAAAAGGTCGAAGGGATGTTGATGGTGGTGATACTGGCTAAAGGAAGTGCTAATGGTGACATGCAGAATAGAAAGCAGAATGAGCAAGTGACACGTGGCCCTAGTAAGATCGAAATAGGCTAAAAGGTGGGGATAAAACAATTAATAAAAATGGAAATAAATTTTAAAAATAATAATAATAAAAATAGGTGAGAAAAATATATATATATAAAAATTAAAAAATAAAGATTTGAAAAAAGGGGGTGAGGATGGAGGAGAGAGTTCATGATCTGAAGTTGTTGAACTCAATGTTCAGTCCGGAAGGCTGTAAAATACCTAATCGGAAGATGAGGTGCTGTTCCTCCAGTTTGCGTTGAGCTTCACTGGAACAATGCAGCAGGCCAAGGATGGACATGTGGGCATGAGAGCTGAGTGGAGTGTTGAAATGGCAAGCGACAGGGAGGTCTGGGTCATGCTTGTGGACAGACCGAAGGTGTTCCGCAAAGCAGTCACCCAGTCTGCGTTTGGTCTCTCCAGTGTAGAGGAGACCACATTGGAAGCAGCGAATGCAGTAGACTAAATTGAGGGAAGTACAAGCGAAATGCTGCTTCACATGAAAGAAGTGTTTGGGCCCTTGGACGGTGAAGAGAGGGGAAGTAAAGGGGCAGGTGTTGTACCTTCTCTGCTTGCATGGGAAGGTGTCGTGGGAGGGGATTGAGGTGTTGGGGATGATAGAGGAGTGGACCAGGGTGTCCCGGAGGGAACGGTCCCAATGGAATGCCAACGGGGGCGGGGGGGGGGGGCAAGATGTGTTTGGTGGTGGCATCATGCTGGAGTTGGTGGAAATGGCGGAGGATGATCCTTTGAATGTGGAGGCTGACGGGGTGAAAAGCGAGGGCAAGGGGGACCCTTTCATGGTACTGGGAGGGAGAAGAAGCGTGGGAGATGGGCCGGACACGGTTGAGGGGCCTGTCAACCACTGTGGGTGGAAAACCTTGCTTAAGGAAGAAGGAAGACATGTCAGAGGAACTGTTTTTGAAAGTAGCATCATCAGAACAGATGCGACGCAGGTGAAGGAACTGACAGAATGGGATGGAGTCCTTACAGGAAGCGGGGTGTGAGGAGCTGTAGTCGAGATAGCTGTGGGAGTCGGTGGGTTTGTAATGGATATTGGTGGACAGTCTATCACCAGAAATTGAGACAGAGAGGTCAAGGAAGGGAAGGGAAGTGTCAGAGATGGACCATGTGAAAATGATGGAGGGGTGGAAATTGGAAGCAAAGTTAATAAATTTTTCCCAAGTCCCGACGAGAGCATGAAGCAGCGCCGAAGCAATCATCGATGTACCGGAGAAAGAGTTGTGGGAGGGGACCTGAGTAGGACTGGAACAAGGAATGTTCCACATACCCCATAAAGAGACAGGCATAGCTGGGGCCCATGAGGGTACCCATAGCCACACCTTTTATTTGGAGGAAGTGAGATGAGTTTAAGGAGAAATTGTTCAAGTGTGAGAACAAGTTTTCTATCCAGCTTCACCTGTCCCAACTCCCTTAAACAATACAAAAACAGAATTACCTGGAAAAACTCAGCAGGTCTGGCAGCATCGGCGGAGAAGAAAAGAGTTGACGTTTCGAGTCCTCATGACCCTTCGACAGAACTTGAGTTCGAGTCCAGGAAAGAGCTGAAATATAAGCTGGTTTAAGGTGTGTGTGTGGGGGGCGGAGAGATAGAGAGACAGAGAGGTGGAGGGGGTTGGTGTAGTTGTAGGGACAAACAAGCAGTGATAGAAGCAGATCATCAAAAGATGTCAACCACAATAGTACAATAGAACACATAGGTGTTAAAGTTAAAGTTGGTGATATTATCTAAACGAATGTGCTAATTAAGAATGGATGGTAGGGCACTCAAGGTATAGCTCTAGTGGGTTTTTTTTTTATATATATTTTTTTTTATATAATGGAAATAGGTGGGAAAAGGAAAATCTTTATAATTTATTGGGAAAAAAAAGAGGAAGGGGGAAACAGAAAGGGGGTGGGGATGGGGGAGGGGGAGCTCACGACCTAAAGTTGTTGAATTCAATATTCAGTCCGGAAGGCTGTAAAGTCCCTAGTCGGAAGATGAGGTGTTGTTCCTCCAGTTTGCGTTGGGCTTCACTGGAACAATGCAGCAAGCCAAGGACAGACATGTGGGCAAGAGAGCAGGGTGGAGTGTTAAAATGGCAAGCGACAGGGAGGTTTGGGTCATTCTTGCGGACAGACCGCAGGTGTTCTGCAAAGCGGTCGCCCAGTTTACGTTTGGTCTCTCCAATGTAGAGGAGACCACATTGGGAGCAACGAATGCAGTAGACTAAGTTGGGGGAAATGCAAGTGAAATGCTGCTTCACTTGAAAGGAGTGTTTGGGTCCTTTCAAGTGAAGCAGCATTTCACTTGCATTTCCCCCAACTTAGTCTACTGCATTCGTTGCTCCCAATGTGGTCTCCTCTACATTGGAGAGACCAAACGTAAACTGGGCGACCGCTTTGCAGAACACCTGCGGTCTGTCCGCAAGAATGACCCAAACCTCCCTGTCGCTTGCCATTTTAACACTCCACCCTGCTCTCTTGCCCACATGTCTGTCCTTGGCTTGCTGCATTGTTCCAGTGAAGCCCAACGCAAACTGGAGGAACAACACCTCATCTTCCGACTAGGGACTTTACAGCCTTCCGGACTGAATATTGAATTCAACAACTTTAGGTCATGAGCTCCCCCTCCCCCATCCCCACCCCCTTTCTGTTTCCCCCTTCCTCTTTTTTTTCCCAATAAATTATAAAGATTTTCCTTTTCCCACCTATTTCCATTATATAAAAAAAAAATATATATAAAAAAAAAACCCACTAGAGCTATACCTTGAGTGCCCTACCATCCATTCTTAATTAGCACATTCGTTTAGATAATATCACCAACTTTAACTTTAACACCTATGTGTTCTATTGTACTATTGTGGTTGACATCTTTTGATGATCTGCTTCTATCACTGCTTGTTTGTCCCTACAACTACACCAACCCCCTCCACCTCTCTGTCTCTCTATCTCTCCGCCCCCCACACACACACCTTAAACCAGCTTATATTTCAGCTCTTTCCTGGACTCGAACTCAAGTTCTGTCGAAGGGTCATGAGGACTCGAAACGTCAACTCTTTTCTTCTCCGCCGATGCTGCCAGACCTGCTGAGTTTTTCCAGGTAATTCTGTTTTTGTTTTGGATTTCCAGCATCCGCAGTTTTTTTGTTTTTATCCCTTAAACAATATATATTTCACCATTTTTACCTCTCTTTAGTTCTGAAGAAGAATCATACAGACTCAACACGTTAACTCTGTCTTTCTCTCCACAGATGCTATCAGGCCTGCAGAGATTTTCCAGCACTTTTTGTTCTTGTTTCAGATTTCCAGCATCTGCAGTAATTTGCCTTAATGACTGACTTGCCTTTCAAACTTGGACAGACAGGAGGCATCTTGAAAGCACCTGACCTTCCACCATGAGAGGATATATATTTTTCAGCTGAAGGTTTTCTTCAAATAAGATGAAGTCTCACAACACTCTGTATCAGTCTGTAACTAACCCCGTGCTGTACCTGTCCTGGGAGTGTTTGATGGGGACAGTGTAGAGGGAGTTTTACTCTGTAACTAACCCCGTGCTGTACCTGTCCTGGGAGTGTTTGATGGGGACAGTGTAGAGGGAGCTTTACTCTGTAACTAACCCCGTGCTGTACCTGTCCTGGGAGTGTTTGATGGGGACAGTGTAGAGGGAGCTTTACTCTGGATCTAACCCCGTGCTGTACCTGTCCTGGGAGTGTTTGATGGGGACAGTGCAGAGGGAGCTTTACTCTGTATCTAACCCCGTGCTGTACCTGTCCTGGGAGTGTTTGATGGGGACAGTGTAGAGGGAGCTTTACTCTGTATCTAACCCCATGCTGTACCTGTCCTGGGAGTGTTTGATGGGGATAGTGTCGAAGGAGCTTTACCAGATCCATTTATAATTTCTAACCATTAACTCTCCTCTTAATGTTCTCTGCTCGAAGGAGAACAATCCCAGCTTCTCCACTCTGTCCACAACATTGAAGCCGCTCACTCTGTTATCATTTTAGTGAATCACCTCTGCATCCTTTTTGAAACCTTGACATTTTTTTGAAAGTGTGCCCAGAATTGAACACAACAGTCCAGCTGGGCCTAACCAGTGTCAAATACAGCTTAACCTCTTCACTTTTGTACTCTAATCCTCAATTAATAAACTAATGGATCTCTCATACCTTCATAACATCTTTCACAACATCTCCCACCATCCTTCCAAGAATTATCAACACAAAGCCTCAGGTCTCCCTGTGCCTGCACTCCCTTTCAAATTGTACTATTTTCAAGATAGTGCCTCCCCTCAGGTCACAGATTAGACACAGAGTAAAGAGGGAGAACTGTTTCTACACACACGAGTCGGCACACAGAGCAGGGAAGCACAGACAGATTAGATAGATCTCGACCTGGTTCTCCCCCTGTGTCAAGCTGTCCCTCTGTCACTGTGTCTCTCTCTGTCTCTGTCTGTCTGTCTGTTTTTATCTTTGCCTCTGTCCCCCGTTCTCTCCAGTTCTTTTCTCTGACTCTCTCTGTCCCTCTGTTTCTATCTCTCATAAAATCTTTACAGTGCAGAAGGAGGCCATTCGGCCCATCAAGTCTGTACTGGCTCTCTGAAAGAGCATTCCACCTAGTCCCACTCCCCTACCTTATCCCCTTATCTCTCTCTCTGGTAGATCTGCTTTCTCTGTGACTCCAGAGCAGGATGTGTGAAAGGCCAATATTGTTATAATAGAATCTCAGGCAGTGTTAGAAAATTACACCTGGTTCATTTCCAAGGTTCCGTGGAGCAGCCGTGTGTCAGTCTGGTTTATCTCTATTTTGGGATAAAGCAGGTTGGCTTCTCCTGAAGCTAGGAATATTAACCCCACAATCAGAAAGTTCAATGCTTGCTGCCCCATTTACTACTTTCATTTAGATTGTAAACTTTAATGAACTCTGGAGGTTTGTGCAGTCCAATGCTGACTCTATTTACAGGACCAGAAGGGCTGATCACCTGTCAGGAAGGGGCTGTGCAGCCTGGACACTCTTGGCTAATATGCAGCCGGGTGATATCGATGTTCACATTTTTGTGTGCGATTACCAAGATGCCAACGGACAGTTTATCCTGGTGGCTGAGTTGGTGCTGATTAGATTGGTTATCATGGTGGAACCAGCAGCATTACCCAAACTAACCTCAGAAGAAGAGTCTTATGGGCTCCAAATGTTAACTCTGTCCTTCTCTCCACAGATGATGTCAGATGCTGCTGAGCTTTTCCAGCAATCTTTGTTTTTGTTATGTAGTAACCTCTGGGTTTACCTGGAGTTAATGATAACACTCAGGGCAGCCCATCATTCATCACTGGTCTCTGTGTGATGAGAATCAGTTCCTATGGCAAGACAGAGCTGAACAGCTGACACAGCAAAACTGATGGATGGCTAGAACTTGTCGAGTTCAAGGGCAGTAGGAAGAGTGTGTTGAAAGATTCTTGAGGCTAAATTCAAGGAACTCCAATCTAATGATAAAGGTTTTAAATGTCTCCTTTATCAGCCTTCACCCCAGCAGATGCTGTGAGTTACAAAGGGAGGTGTCAATTGTGTATCAGTCGGTAGCGTTCTCTCCTCTGAATCAGCAGCTTGTGGCTTTCATTCCATTCCAGAGACTTGAGCAACTTATCCCAGTTACTTCCAATGCAGCCCTGAGAGAATAGCACACAGTCAGAGAGACAGGACTGAGGGAGTGCTGCACTGTCAGAGGGTCAGTACTGAGGGAGTGCTGCACTGTCAGAGGGTCAGTACTGAGGGAGTGCTGCACTGTCAGAGGGTCAGTACTGAGGGAGTGCTGCACTGTCAGAGGGTCAGTACTGAGGGAGTGCTGCACTGTTGGAGGGTCAATACTGAGGGAGTGCTGCACTGTCAGAGGGTCAGTACTGAGGGAGTGCTGCACTGTCAGAGGGTCAGTACTGAGGGAGTGCTGCACTGTCGGAGGATCAGTACTGAGGGAGTGCCGCACTGTCGGAGGGTCAGCAATGTGGGAGTGCTGCACTGTTGAAGGGTCAGTACTGAGGGAGTGCCGCATTGTCGGAGGGTGAGTAGTGAGGGAGTACTGCACTGTTGGAGGGTGAGTACTGAGGGAATGCTGCACTGTCAGAGGGTCAGTACTGAGGGATTGCTGCACTGTCGGAGAGTCAGCACTGAGGGAGTGCTGCACTGTCGGAGGGTCAGTACTGAGGGAGTGCCGCACTGTTGAAGGGTCAGTACTGAGGGAGTGCCACATTGTTGGAGGGTGAGTACTGAGGGAGTGCTGCACTATCAGAGGGTCAGTGCTGAGGGAGTGCTGCTCTGTCGGAGGTCAATACTGAGGGAGAGTTGCACTATCGGAGGGTCAGTATTGAGTGGACGCCGTACTGTTGGAGGGTCAGTACTGAGGGAGTGCTGCACTGTCAGAGGATCAGTACTCAGTGAGTGCCTAACAGTCGGAGGGTCAGTACTGTGGAAGTACTGCACTTTCGGGGATGTCAGTACTGAGGGAGTGCTGCACTGTCAGGGGTCAGTACTGAGGGAGCACTGCACTGTCGGAGGTTCAGTGCTGAGGGAGTGCTGCACTGTCGGAGAGTCAGCACTGAGGGAGTGCTGCACTGTCGTAGGGTCAGTACTGAGGGAGTGCCGCACTGTTGAAGGATCAGTGCTGAGGGAGCGCTGCACTGTTGGAGGGTCAAAACTGAGGGAGCATTGCACTGTCGGAGGGTCAGTATTGAGTGGACGCTGTACTGTTGGAGGGTCAGTACTGAGGGAGTGCTGCACTGTCAGAGGATCAGTACTCAGTGAGTGCCTAACAGTCGGAGGGTCAGTACTGTGGAAGTACTGCGCTTTCAGGGATGTCAGTACTGAGGGAGTGCTGCACTGTCAGGGGTCAGTCATTAGAGAGTGCTGTACTGTAGGAGGGTCAGTACTGAAGGAGTGCTGTACTGTCAGAGGGTCAGTACCAAGTGAGTGCCTAACAGTCGGAGGATCAGTACTGAGGAAGTACCGCACTTTCGGAGATGTCAGTACTGAGGGAGTGCTGTACAGTCAGTGAGTCAGTCATTAGAGACTGCTGTACTGTAGAAGGGTCAGAGCTGAGAGAGTGCTGCACTGTTGGACATTCAGTACTGAGGGATTATTGCACTGTCAGAGGGTCAGTGCTGAGGTAGTGCTGCACTCTTGGAGGCTCAGTATTGAAGGAGCGCTGCACTGTCAGGGGGTCAGTAATTAGATAGTGCTGTACTGTCAGACGGTCAGTGCTGAGGAAGTGCTGCACTGTTGGACATTCAGTACTGAGGGAGTACTGCACTATTGGAGGGTCAGTACTGAAGGTGTGCTGCACTGTCAGAGGGTTAGTACTAAGGGAGCACCGTACTGTTGGAGGGTCAATACTGAGAGAGTGCTGCACTGTTCGACATTCGATACTGAGGGAGTGCTGCGCTGTCGGAGGATCAGTACTGACGGAATGCTGCAATGTCAGAGGGTCAGTACTGTCAGAGCGCTGCACTGTTGGAGATTCAATACTGAGAGAGCACTGCACTGTCAGAGGGTCAGTACTTAGGGAGCACTGCACTGTCGGAGTGTCATTGCTGAGCGAATGTGGCACTGACAGAGGGAGAGCCGCACTGTCAGAGGGAGTGCTGCACTGTCAATGACGCTGTCTTTCTGATGACTTCTCAGTTGGATGTAAAATACCTCATGCACTGATTTGATGAAGTCTTGAATGTAATGAAAAATAGACTCAGATCACACAGTCTATTCACGTTAGATTAGTTAGATAGAACTGGGGTGCATGAGTAAATGTAACATAAGCATGAAAACTGGGTCAGATGTCAGGCAGAGTCAATGTTCATTGCCACAATTATCAATATTGGTTCATGTTGATTTACTGAAAGTGTTTGAAAGAAAACTTATCAAGTTCATGGGTGTGGCCAACAAAACAAGATCAGATCTGTTTGGTCAGCTGGGAGAAGGAAAGTAAGGACTTCCATTTCTATAGCACCTTTCACAGCCTCAGGATGTCCCAAAATGCTTTACAGCCAGTGAACTACTTTTAACATGTGGTCAGCATTTTGGAAGGGTTAAGCTGCCAAACACTCTGAGGCTCTCTCCGAAGAGCGGCAGCATTGACATTAATGACTGGGAGAAGCTCGTTACCAATCATAGAAAATGGTAACAAGCCGTCCATCGAGCTGCATCACACTGAGTCACAACGCTTTAATGATGAGGCAGGGCGGTGGCAGAGATGGACAGAAAGGGAAGAAAATCCTGCACTCCGATTCCAACTACCTCGTGGGCCATCCTGCCCATGTGTTCAAGGGTCTGAAGGTCAAGAATCGTCCTGTTCAGTCACATGAAGACTCATGACAGAAACTCACCACCCTGAGTAGGCATCATCCTCAAACTGAGTTACAGCCAACGATGGTGGCGACCATTGAAGGAAATAGAGCAGTCAATTTACACACAGCAAGATCCCACAAAGAGCAATGTAATTATCATATAATCTAGGAATGAATTAGCACATAAGGAGGCCATTCATCCCATTGTGCCTGTCCTGGCTTTTTGGAAGAGCTATCCAATTAATCCCATTCCTCTGCTCCTTGCCCACAGCCTTACAAACCTTTCTCTCTCTGTGTTTATTCATTTCTCTTTTGAAAGTTATTATTGAAGCTGCTTCCCCTGCCCTTTCAGGTAGCGCATTCCAGATCACAACAGCTCACTGTGTAAATAATGACTCCTCATGCTGCCTCTGGGGAGAGGATGGTGTTGTGGTGAAGTCTATGGGCTAAAAATCATAAATCTGGAATTGAAAGCTAGCCTCAGTAATGGTGACCATGAAACCATTGTCGATTGTTGTAAAAACCCATCTGCTTCACTAATGTCCTTTAGGGAAAGAAATCTGCCATCATTACCTACCCATCCTGGTCTGGCCTACATGTGATTCCAGACCCACAGCAATGTGGTTGACTCTTAACTGCCCTCTGAAATGGCCTCACATGACACTCAAGTCTAGGGCAATTAGGGATGGGCAACAAACACCGGTCTTACCAGTTACACCCACATCCCATGAAAGGATGAAGGAAAAAAAACAGCTTCTCTGGAACAAAAGCAAAATACTGTAGATGCTAGAAATCCGAAATAAAAACAGAAAATGCTGGAAAAGCTCTGCAGGTCTGACAGTGTCTGTGGAGAGAGAAACAGAGTTAACGTTTCAGGTTGATGATGAAAGATCATCAGTTTCTGTCTTTACCTTAGCTTCTCCAGTCTCTCTACATATCTGAAGTGTCTCTCTGGTACCAATCTAGTAAATCTCCTCAGCCCCTCCTTCTAAAGTCAATGATCCCCTAAGATTTTTTTTAACAGCTTTTTCATCTTGTTCTGCCACCTTCAGATACTTGGTTCTTATTTGACCCACCCTTTCTTTGACTACCCTTTTACTATTGATGTGTTTACAGAAGACCTAAAGAATCCCTCTTATGTTAGTTGCTAATCTATTCTCATACTCTCTTTTGTCCCTCTTGCTCCCCTTTTTATATCTCCTCTGTACTTTCTATATTTAGCTTGCTTCTCAACTGAATTATGAACCTTTCAATTGTCTTAATTAACCTCTACCTCTTTAGACATCCAGGGAGCTCTAGCTTTGGATATCCTTTCTTTCCCCCTTATGTAATGTGTCTACTTTACCTGAACCATCTCCTCTTTGAAGGTTCCCCATTTTTCAAATTCTGTTTACCAATCCATCTGGGCCAATTTGCTATTCAATTACTGGAAGTGAGTCCTCCTCCAGTTAAGTATTTTTATGTTTGATTGTACCTTGTCACTTTCCATAGCTATCCTAAACCTGATGATATTATCATCATCCATTAAAACACACTTCACTTGCCTGACTTCATTCCCAGAACTAGGACCAGTCCTGCTTCCTTCCCTTAAAATACTGTACAAGCTGGGAATCTGAAATCAAATCAGAACATGCTGGAAATGCACAGCAAGTCTGGCAGCATCTCTTCTTCAAAGGAGAGTCATATTTGACTTGGAACATTAACTCTGTTTCTGTCTCCACAGAGGCTGCCAGACCTGCTGAGTATTTCTAGCATTTTCTGTTTTTATAATCTGCTTCCTTCCTCAATGAGCTGGAAACATTCTAATCAAGGAAGTTCTCTTGTGCAATTTCAGGAATTCCTCCCAATCTCTTTCCTTTATGTTGTTACTAACCCAGTCTACATTAGTTTAACTTAAGTTCCTTAGTATCATTACTCTGTAGTTCTTACATCTTTCTGTGATTTGCCTGTAGCCTTGCCTCTATTTCTTGTGGCTCAGTTGGGAGCACTCTCATTTCTGAGTCATAGGGTTTTGGGTTCAAGTCCCACTCCAGGACTTGAGCACAAAAATCAATATCTGACACTACTGTGCCATACTGAGGGAGTGCCGCACTGTCAGATCTGCCATCCTCTGGATGAGGTGTTAAACTGAGGCTAGAAATCTGCCAGCTTAGGTGGATGTAAAAAATCCTATGGCATTGATTTGAAGAAGACTAGGAAAGCTCTCCCCAGAGTCCTGTCCAATATTTATCTCTCAATCAATATCAGCAAAAAATAAATTATCTGGTCATTATCACATTGCTTTTGTGACAGCTTGCTGCATTCAAATTGTTTACTGCAT
Source organism: Carcharodon carcharias (assembly GCF_017639515.1). Taxonomy (NCBI): domain Eukaryota; kingdom Metazoa; phylum Chordata; class Chondrichthyes; order Lamniformes; family Lamnidae; genus Carcharodon; species Carcharodon carcharias. The sequence goes on from NC_054476.1 coordinate 142,510,701, forward strand.
TTCCTATACTATGGCAGTGACTAAAAGTCCAATAGTTCTTTATAAAACTCATAATTCCCTGAAGAGGTGACAAATATGGTAATGGGAGAAATGCAGTGGATGTAGAATACATGGACTATATGACAAGGTAGCACGTGGAAGTTCGGTGAGAGCAGTTTAAAATGCATGGAATTTTAAGGAGGATAGTAAATTGAATTTAAAAATGTTTTGAAGGGAGGAAACAAAGAATGAGAAATGACAGTTTCCCAGAGTGAATCGATGATGTGTCATGGTGTCACTCAAGGTTCTGTGTTGAACCCACTTCTGTTCACTGTGGATAGCAATGATTTTGATGCAGTTCTCGAGGGAACAGCGTTGAAATTTGGAGATGATGATTAAATAGGAGGCTATAATTAATTCTTTTGAAAACTGGAGGAAGCTAAAGAGGGATTTTGTAGAATAAGTTCCATCTATTTCAAAACAACTATCAGCACCCAAACTGTAAATCCTTCTTCCTGACAATATTCCTTTGGCCAGGCATTTATTTGTTTAATTTTCCTTTCTGCTTAGCCCATGGCTGGGGAATTAATCCTGAGATTCCCACCTAAGACAACCTAAACTGGTTCCTTAAACTTCTCAATTATTGTACAACACCAGTCACTTTGTTAACCACCCCAAGACTACCACATGGTCCACAGTTACTGGTCGATTTCCCTGCCACTTAACAATATTTCCCACCTATTCAATGTGTCCTTTCCTCAGCACCTGGGAGGCAGTGAAGTCTCTGGGACCATTTGTCTGAGTTGCTCAAAATGGTGTCACCCCAGTAACAATTGAAATTCTTCTTGATTGCTGTAGCTCTTTTGTTGTTTAGGTTCCATGTTGGGACGATTGATACTTATTTCAAAGCCTTACTCAGAGCCCTCACTTTCTTCACAGGAAGCTCAAATTTTAAATTGGGCCATTCCTGTTCTAATCTTTCCTCCCTGCCTTTCTCTGTCCTTCAAACAGACGCTGATCTTTGCTCCTCCACCTGCACATTCCTTTTGCTCACTTGTGTGACTGCAATCTCACTGTCCCTGCAAAACCCCTCTCCCTCCTGATTTGGTCACATTATCTCTATCTCTTCAGATTCTGAGCTCCCACTCTGAGTTCCTACAGGTGTATTTTCCTAAGGCAACATCTGGCGTTTGATACTTCACATGACAGAGATGTTGGGCCTCCTCCCATTCTGCTGTATTTATGTTTAGTCAGTCTGCTCAATGTTAAAGTTTATTTTACCTATGTTATGTGATATTAGAGTTGTATGTAATTTATGAATAAAATTCATTATTTTCACCACCTCCCCCCCCCTATATCTGATTCTCAATCTCCCCAGATTCCCACTAACACATTGTTTACTCTCACTCCCATCACTCCATCACCAGCTTATTCTGTAAAATGCTTTCGCTGAAGCTGAAACTCTCCCAATGATCTCCCAGTGTATGCCTTTCAGCAAATTCACACAACAGTTTCAACTGTCACTACCCCACAGCTAAGTGACATGGCCAATGACCTCACTGTTAACTGCCAACTAACTTGTGGTTACACAATTTACAATTTGTGGTAATAAATATAGGTGAATTTAAGGGGAGGCTAGAGATGAGGGAGAAGGGAATTGCGGATAGATTTAGGTGAACAATGATATGAGGAGGTTCAAGTGGAGCATTAACGCCAGCATGGACTGGTTGGTCAAAATGGCATCTTTCTGTGAGTTCTATGCAATTCTATGTAACCGCTGCAGATCATGTGGTGTAGGAACACCCACAGCGCTGTTAGGGAAAGAGTTTCATTCATATGAAAATACAAGCTAGGAGCAGGAGTAGGATACCCAGACCCTTCGAGCCAGCACCGCCATTCAATAAGATCATGGCTGATCTGATTATAACCTCCTGCCTACCTCAATAATCTTGTACCCCCTTATTAATCAAGAATCTATCTAGCTCAAAGACTCTGCTTCCACCGCCTTTTAAGGAAGAGATTTCCAAAGGCTCACGACTCTCTGAGAGAAAGAATTTCTCCTCATCTCTGTTTTAAATGGGTGACCCTTTATTTTTAAACGGTGACCCCTAGTTCTAGATTCTCCCACAAGAGGAAACATCCTGTCCACATCCACCCTGTCAAGACCCCTCAGGATCTTAAAGGTTTCAATCAAATCACCTCTTTCTCTTCTAAACTCCAGCAGATACAGGGCATAACGTGTCCAATCGCTCCTCATAAGACAGCCCTGCCCATTCCAAGCATTAGTCTGGCAAACCTTCTCTGAACTGCTTCCAACACATTTACATCCTTCCTTAAATAAGGAGACCAATACTGTACACAATACTCCAGATGTGGTCTCCCCAGTGCCATGTACAACTGAAGCATAATCTCCCTACTTTTATATTCAATTCCCCTGGCAATAAACAATAATATTCTATTAGCTTTCCTAATTACCAGGATTTTGACCCAGTGACAGTGAAGGAACGGTGACACATTTCCAAGTCAGGATGGTGAGTGGTTCGGAGGGGAAATTCCAGGTGGTGGTCTTCCCATGTGTCTGCCGCTCCCTCTAGGTGGTAGAGGTCACGGGTTTGGGAGTTTTTGTTGAAGGAGGCTTTTCACCTCTTTCTTTGTTGGCTCCAGCTTTCCTGGATAGGAATGCCCACTGAAAGGACAATTATTAGTGGTGATCTGAGGCAGTGAGTATCTGTGGGATGAAAGGGAAGCATTAAAATGAAAGGAAACCTTTTCCTCAGCTAAGCTCCAAATGCACAAAGTGAAGAAAGCCTTTAGAAAACGTTTAGCCTTCCTTAAAATGGACAAGTGTTTGAAGCAGAGTGTGGGGAAAGAGTGGGCCAGTGGGACTAGATTTAAATTGCTGTGGCAACTGTGGCCATAGACACAAGGGGCTCAAGGTTACCTACTGGCAGTATACTCACATGGGTTGAAACGATTATATGGTCACAGGGCCTGGTTATAACATTGAGACAACTGATCGACATAGAACATAGACACTGCTCCTCAACCTACTTTATATCAATGCAAACAAACCAGCTCTAAGAATTATTAGTAAGAATGCCGTGCTTAAACTGCCTATTAATGCCTGTCTCATGCTGGGTATTAATGTGGTTGATAAATGTCTTAGAGTTTTTGAGAATGTAACAGTAGGGCATATATAGTATATCTGGCTTTCCAAAAGACATTCCATATGGTGCCATACAAAAGGTTAATACACAAGTTAAGGGCTAATGGAGTTGGGGTGATATATTAGCATGGAAAGAGATTGGTTAACAGACAGGAAGCAGAGAGTAGGGATAAATGGCACATTTTAAGTTGACAGACTGTGACTAATAGAGTGTTGCAAGGATCAGTGCTGAGACCTCAGCTATTTACAAACTATATTGATGACTTAGACAAAGACACAGAGAGTAATGTATCTAAGTTTGCTGATAATACAAAGCTGGGTGGGAAGGTAAGTTGTGAGGAGGACACAAAGAGGCTGCAAAGAGATTTGGACAGGTGAAATGAGTGGGTAACAAGATGGCAGATGGAGAACAACATGGTGAAGTGTGAAGTTATTCACTTTGGTCGCAAGATTAAAAAAGCAGAATAATTGTTAAAAGATGAGAAACTTGTAGGTGTTGATGTTCAAAGACACTTGGGTGTGCTCATACAAGGAACACAGAAAGTTAGCATGCAGGTGCAGCAAGCCATTCAAAAGGCAAATGGCACATTGGCCTTTATTGAAAGGGGACTGGAGTACAAGAATAAAGAAGTCTTGCTACAGTTGGACATGGCTTTGGTGAGACCGCATCTGGAATACTGTTCTGATGAAAGGTCATCAGCTTGAAACATTAATCCTGTTTCTCTCTCCACAGATGCTGCTAGACCTGCTGAGTATTTCCAGCATTTTCTGTGTTTATTTCAGATTTCCAGCATCTGCAATATTTTCTTTTCCTTGAGGTATTTTGTACAGTGTATCTAAAGAGCAACATACTTCCTCGGAGACATTGCTGTGAAGGGTCACAAGATTGGTCCCTAGGATGAGGGGGTTGTCCTACAATGAGAGGCTGAGTAAATTGGGATTATATTCTCTACAGTTTAGAAGAATGAGAGGTGATTGCATTAAAACATACAAGATTCTGAAGGGGCTCGATAGATTGGATGCTGAGAGACTATTTCCCCCTAGCTGGGAAAAGGGGGAGGGTCAATTTCAGGGTAAGAGGCAGATCATTTAGGACTGAGATGAGGAGAAATTCTTCACTCGGAGGGTTGTGAATCTTTGGAATTCTCCACCCCAGAGGGCTGTGGATGCTCCATCAGTTGAATACATTCAGGACTGAGACTGAGACATTTTTAGTCTCTCAGGGAATCAAGGGACATGGGCGACAAAGTGGAGTTGAAGCCCAAGGTCAGCCATGATGGTATTGAATGGTCAAGCAGGCAGGACGGGCCGAATGGTGTCATGGTGCTCCTATTTCTGATGTTACTCCCACACTGAGTATTAATGTCAGTCTTACTCCAGGGGTTGATGTAACTGGTACTCTGGGTGTTGGTGCCTCTGTCAGTGAGCTGGCTCCTTGCCCCCGGCTATTTTGCCCCTTTTGGGGGTAAGAGTCCGGCGCTCTCTCTCTGGTTTATATTTAGAACCATTTGCAGTTCCGAGGATTTTCAGTCCTGACGTAGAGAGCAATGCGCAGTGTGTCGGTGATGAGGATTCGCCGCTCCATCAATGAGACTCCGGGGAGTTCAGGCTGCCTCTCTGTATAAAAGCGGCCCCGAGAAGCAGCTCTTCGCCTTCTGCTGCTGCCAGGCCGCAGGGTGAGGCTGGCAGTGCCGGGGACCCGGCTACACCTACCCCGCTCTGGCTCTCTCCTTCCTGTGCTTCATTCGGATGTGAGGGGAGTTACTGCTCGGGACATTACGGTAAGATTGCGGCGGCTCCTCCGCCTCCCGCCGCTGGCAGGGCGGTCAGAGCGGCGGCAACACGTGGGCATCGGGGGTGGGCATCGGGGGGTGGGCACCGGGGGTGGGCACCCGGACCCGGAGCAGGATCCTGGAGGGATCCGGAAGCAGGGATGCGGGAGGGATCCAGGAGCAATGATCCGGGAGCAGAGATCCGGGAGGGATCCGTGAGGAGGGGTCCAGGAGCCGGGATCTGGAAGCAGGGATCCGGGAGCAGGGATCCGGGAGCGTGATCTGGAAGCAGGGATCCGGGACCAGGGATCCAGGAGCAGGCGTCCGGGAGCAGGGATCCAGTAGCAGGGATCCTGGAGCGTGATCTGGGAGCAGGGATCCGGGAGCAGGGATCCAGTAGCAGGGATCCTGGAGCGTGATCTGGGAGCAGGGATCCGGGAGCAGGGATCCGGGAGCAGGGATCCAGGAGCAGGGATTCGGGAGCGTGATCCGGGAGCAGGGATCCGGGAGCGTGATCTGGGAGCAGGGATCCGGGAGCGTGATCTGGGAGCAGGGATCCGGGAGCAGGGATCCAGGAGCAGGGATTCGGGAGCGTGATCCGGGAGCAGGGATCCGGGAGCGTGATCTGGGAGCAGGGATCCGGGAGCAGGGATCCAGGAGCAGGGATTCGGGAGCGTGATCCGGGAGCAGGGATGCGGGAGCGTGATCCGGGAGCAGGGATCCGGGAGCGTGATCTGGGAGCAGGGATCCGGGAGCAGGGATCCAGGAGCAGGGATTCGGGAGCGTGATCCGGGAGCAGGGATCCGGGAGCAGGGATCCAGGAGCAGGGATTCGGGAGCGTGATCCGGGAGCGTGATCCGAGAGCAGGGATCGAGGAGCAGGGATTCGGGAGCGTGATCCGGGAGCAGGGATCGAGGAGCAGGGATCCGGGAGCGTGATCCGGGAGCAGGGATCCAGGAGCAGGGATTCGGGAGCGTGATCCGGGAGCGTGATCCGAGAGCAGGGATCGAGGAGCAGGGATTCGGGAGCGTGATCCGGGAGCAGGGATCCGGGAGCGTGATCCGGGAGCAGGGATGCGGGAGCAGGGATTCGGGAGCAGGGATCCGGGAGCGTGATCTGGGAGCAGGGATCCGGGAGCGTGATCTGGGAGCAGGGATCCGGGAGCAGGGATCCAGGAGCAGGGATCCGGGAGCGTGATCCGGGAGCAGGGATGCGGGAGAAGGATCGGGACTCCCAGTGTTTTGCTCCGGGCTCGAGTGAGAGTGAAACAGATTGATCCGGAGTCGGGACGGCCAGACAGACAGGGAGCACTGGGATTAGAGATAGAGATGGTGAAGAAGGAGGGATTTGGAGCTTGGATGGGGCTGAGTTGGGCTGAGTTGGGATGAGTTGGGATGAGTTGGGCTGAGTTGGGATGAGTTGGGATGAGTTGGGATGAGTTGGGCTGAGTTGGGATGAGTTGGGATGAGTTGGGATGAGTTGGGATGAGTTGGGCTGAGTTGGGATGAGTTGGGCTGAGTTGGGATGAGTTGGGATGAGTTGGGATGAGTTGGGCTGAGTTGGGATGAGTTGGGCTGAGTTGGGATGAGTTGGGATGAGTTGGGATGAGTTGGGATGAGTTGGGCTGAGTTGGGATGAGTTGGGATGAGTTGGGATGAGTTGGGATGAGTTGGGATGAGTTGGGATGAGTTGGGCTGAGTTGGGATGAGTTGGGATGAGTTGGGATGAGTTGGGCTGAGTTGGGATGAGTTGGGATGAGTTGGGATGAGTTGGGATGAGTTGGGCTGAGTTGGGATGAGTTGGGATGAGTTGGGCTGAGTTGGGATGAGTTGGGCTGAGTTGGGATGAGTTGGGATGCAGTGATGACAGGTATTAGTTGCGAATGTAGAGTTGATTGATCCAGATGCAGAGAGATCCACATTAGAGACTGGGATCTCTCCCGGTTAGGCACAGTCCGGATGTGACTCTCAGTTCGGGTTCATGTTGCCCTGAAGCCTCTCCGAACGGGACTGGCCACTGTCAGCACCTCACTGAATCTCTCTTCACTCTGGCTGCACTGCACTGTCCCAGTCCGGCTCCCGGAGTCCTGCAGATTCCCAATTAATGTTTTTGTGAATAAGAATCCTGCCCGGATATTGCTGCTGTAAATGAGGGGTGGGGGGTCAGGGGTGAGTGTGGGGGTTGAGCTGGGGGGGGGTGGGGGGGTGGTGATGGCCTGGGGAGTGTGCAGGTGGGGGGTTGGTTTGGGGGGAGTGTGGGGTTGGGGGGGTTTGTGGGGAGTGTGCAGGTGGGGGGGGGGGTGGTTTGGGGGAGTGTGGGGGTGGGGGTGGTTTGGGGGGAGTGTGGGGGTGGGGGGGGTGGTTTGGTGGGAGTGTGGGGATGGGGTGTGGTTTGGGGGGAGTGTGGGGGTGGGGGGTGGTTTGGTGGGAGGGTGGGGGTGGGGGGTGATTTGGGGGAGTGTGGGGGTGGGGGGTGGTTTGGGGGAGTGTGGGGATGGGGTGTGGTTTGGGGGGAGTGTGGGGGTGGGGTGTGGTTTGGGGGGAGTGTGGGGGTGGGGGGGTGGTTTGGGGGAGTGTGGGGATGGGGTGTGGTTTGGGGGGAGTGTGGGGGTGGGGTGTGGTTTGGTGGGAGTGTGGGGGTGGGGGGTTTGGGGGGAGTGTGGGGTGGTTTGGGGGAAGTGTGGGGTTGGGGGGGTTTGTGGGGAGTGTGCAGGTGGGGGAGGTGGTTTGGTGGGAGTGTGGGGGTGGGGGTGGTTTGGGGGGAGTGTGGGGGTGGGGGAGGTGGTTTGGTGGGAGTGTGGGGGTGGGGGGTGGTTTGGGGGAGTGTGGGGGTGGGGGTGGTTTGGGCGGAGTGTGGGGGTTGGGGGGGTTGGGGGAGTGTGGGGGTGGAGTGGTTTGGGGGTAGTGTGGGGGTAGGGGGTGGTTTGGGGGGAATGTAGGGGTGGGGGGGTGGTTTGGGGGGAGTGTGGGGGTGGGGGTGGTTTGGGGGGAGTGTGGGGGTGGGGGAGGTGGTTTGGTGGGAGTGTGGGGGTGGGGGGTGGTTTGGGGGAGTGTGGGGGTGGGGGTGGTTTGGGGGGAGTGTGGGGGTGGGGGGGTTGGGGGAGTGTGGGGGTGGAGTGGTTTGGGGGTAGTGTGGGGTGGGGGGTGGTTTGAGGGGAGTGTGGGGGTGGGGGGTGGTTTGGGGGGAATGTAGGGGTGGGGGGGTGGTTTGGGGGGAGTGTGGGGGTGGGGGGTGGTTTGGGGGGAGAGTGGGAGTGAGGGGTGGTTTGGGGGGAGAGTGGGGGTGGGGGTGGTTTGGGGGGAGTGTGGGGGTGGGGGGGTTGGGGGAGTGTGGGGGTGGAGTGGTTTGGGGGTAGTGTGGGGGTGGGGGGTGGTTTGAGGGGAGTGTGGGGGTGGGGGGTGGTTTGGGGGGAATGTAGGGGTGGGGGGGTGGTTTGGGGGGAGTGTGGGGGTGGGGGGTGGTTTGGGGGGAGAGTGGGGGTGAGGGGTGGTTTGGGGGGAGAGTGGGGGTGGGGGTGGTTTGGGGGGAATGTAGTGATGGGGGGTGGTTTGGGGGGAATGTAGGGATGGGGGGTGGTTTGGGGGGAATGTAGGGGTGGCGGGGTGGTTTGGGGGGAGTGTGGGGGTGGGGGGTGGTTTGGGGGGAGTGTGGGGGTGGGGGGGTTGGGGGAGTGTGGGGGTGGAGTGGTTTGGGGGTAGTGTGGGGGTGGGGGGTGGTTTGGGGGGAGTGTGGGGGTGGGGGGTGGTTTGGAGGGACTGTGGGGTGGGGGGTGGTTTGGAGGGAGTGTGGGGGTGGGGAGGTTTCTTGTGCTCAAAGTTGGATGGTTTGGGGTCAATCAACGCTGTTCCTTTTCGCAATTCTGCCCTGGATTCTATGCGGATTTCAAACGGATTCCGCTCAGCTCCCGGACTCGGTCTCACTTCAGGATGTGGGAGTGAGGCATTCACCCAATGGGATTGTAGAGAGCTGCTGGAGTCAGGGTCCGGGATCTGGTGCTGGTTGGAACAGTCTCTCAGTCCGGCTGACCACAGCTACTCCTGCCGGCACACAGTCTGGTTGTTGGGCCCGGAGGGAGAGACCCTGATTCGGAACAATTCGGCATCGCCTGGTAAAACCGAGCGAGAGCGGATCAGGCTGTAATCTCTCAGATTATCTGGGCTCCAGCAGCTTTTACAGCCAATGAAATCCTGAGCTTCACTGTGATTAGATGGACAATGGCGGGATTGCACTTTAGCCAACACCATCAAATTGCTTCTGATATTGGATCAGGAATAAACATTGGGAACGATTTCGAAAATCTCCTGCTCTTCATCCCAATGCTGCATTGTGCTTTTTGACATGTTACTGAGAGGAGCTTTCAGTTTAACATCTCAACTAAAAAAAAGAAACTCCGATAGTGCGTCGCTCCCTCAGCACTGACCATCTAACAGTGCGGCGTTCCCTCAATACTGACCCTCCGACAGTGCGGCGCTCCCTCAATACTGACCCTCCGACAGTGCAGCACTCCCTCAATATTCACCGTCCAACATTGCGGCTCTTCTCTTTGACAGTGCATCTCTCCTTCAGTACTGAGTCTCCTACAGTGCAGCGCTCCCTCAGCACTGACCCTCCGACAGTGCAGCACTCCCTCAGAACTGACCCTCCGACAGTGCAGCACTCCCTCAGTACTGACCCTCTGACAGTGCAGCACTCCCTCAGTACTGACCCTCTGACAGTGCAGCGCTCCCTCAGAACTGACCCTCCAACAGTGCAGCACTCCCTCAGTACTGACCCTCTGACAGTGCAGTGCACGTTCAGTACTGACCCTCTGAAAGTGCAGTGCTCCCTCAGTACTGACTCTCCGACAGTGTAGTGCTAACTCAGTACTGACCCTCTGACAGTGCAGTACTCCATCAGTACTGACTCTCTAACAGTGCAGCACTCCGTCAATACTGACCCTCCGACAGTGCAGCGCTCCCTCAATACTCACCCTCCAACATTGCAGCTCTCTTCTTTAACAGTGCACCGCTCCTTCAGTACTGAGCCTCTGACAGTGCAGCGCACCCTTAGTGCTGACTCTCTGACAGTGTAGTGCTAGCTCAGTACTGACTCTCCGACAGTGCACTGCTACCTCAGTACTGACCTTCCGACAAGGCATATCTCCTGCAGTACTGACTCTCCGACATTGCAGCTCTCCCTCAGTACTGACCCTCCGACAGTGCATGACTCCCTCAGTACTGACCCTCTGACAGTGCAGCGCTCCCTCAATACTCTCCCTCCAGAATTGCGGCTCTCCTCAGTACTGACCCTTTTACAGTGCAGCACTCCCTCAGTACTGACCCTCTGACAGTGCAGTACTCCCTCAGTACTGGCCCTCCAACAGTGCAGCACTCCCTCAGTACTGACGCTTTGACAGTGCCTTGCACCCTCAGTCATGACCCTCCGACAGTGCAGCACTCCCTCAGTACTGACCCTCTGACAGTGCAGCACTCCCTCAGTACTGATGCTTTGACAGTGCGGCACTCCCTCAGTACTGACCCTCCAACAGTGCAGCACTCCCTCAGTACTGACGCTTTGACAGTGCCGTGCGCCCTCAGTCATGACCCTCCGATAGTGCAGCACTCCCTCAATACTCACCCTCCAACATTGCAGCTCTCTTCTTTGACAGTGCACCGCTCCTTGAGCCTCTGACAGTGCAGCGCACCCTCAGTAGGACCCTCTGACAGTGTAGTGCTAACTCAGTACTGACTCATCAACAGTGTGGCACTCCGTCAGTACTGACTCTCCGACAGTGCACTGCTACCTCAGTACTGACCCTCTGACAGTGCTGCACTCCCTCAGTACTGACTCTCTGACAGTTCAGCACTCCCTCAGTACTTACCCTCTGACTGTGCAGTATTCCCTCAGTCCTGACCCTCTGACAGTGCAGTGCTCCCTCAGTACTGTCCCTCCAACAGTTCAGCATTCCCTCAGTACTGTCCCTCTGACAGTGCAGTACTCCCTCAATACTCACCCTCCAGCATTATGGCTCTCCTCAGTACTCACCCTTTGACAGAGGACTGCTACCTCAGTACTGAGCCTCCGACAGTGCAGCACTCCCGCAGCACTGTCTCTCCAACAGTGCAGCACTCCCACAGCACTGACCATCCGACAGTGCTGCGCTCCCTCAGTCCTGACTCTCCGACAGTGCAGCGCTCCCTCAGTACTGACCCTCCAACAGTGCAGCACTGCCTCAATGCTCAGCCTCCAGCATTGCAGCTCTCCTCAGTACTGTCCCACAGATCTGACCCCCTGACAGTGCAGTACTCCCTCAGTACTGACCCTCCGACAGTACAGCTCTCCTTCAGTACTGGCCCTCCGACAGTGCAGCACTCCCTCAGTACTGGCCCTCCAACAGTGCAGCACTCCCTCAGTACTGACCCTTTGACAGTGCCGTGTGCCCTCAGTCATGACCCTCCAGCAGTGCAGCACTCCCTCAATACTCACCCTCCGACATTGCGGCTCTCTTCTTTGACAGTGCACCGCTCCCTCAGTACTGAGCCTCGGACAGTGCAGCGCACCCTCAGTAGGACCCTCCGACAGTGTAGTGCTAACTCAGTACTGACTCATGGACAGTGTGGCACTCCCTCAGTACTGACCCTCTGACAGTGCAGCGCTCCCTCAGTACTGACTCTCTGACAGTTCAGCACTCCCTCAGTACTTACCCTCTGACTGTGCAGTATTCCCTCAGTCCTGACCCTCTGATAGTGCAGTGCTCCCTCAGTACTGACCCTCCGACAGTTCAGCACTCCCTCAGTACTGTCCCTCTGACAGTGCAGTATTCCCTCAATACTCACCCTCCAGCATTGCGGCTCTCCTCAGTACTGACCCTTTGACAGTGTACCGCTACCTCAGTACTGTGCCTCCGACAGTGCAGCACTCCTGCAGCACTGACTCTCCAACAGTGCAGCGCTCCGACAGCACTGACCCTCCAACAGTGCTGCGCTCTGACAGCACTGACCCTCCAACAGTGCTGTGCTCCCTCAGTCCTGACTCTCTGACAGTGCAGCGCTCCTTCAGTACTAATCCTCCAACAGTGCAATGCTCCCTCAGTACTGAATCTCCGACAGTTCAGTGCTCCCTCAGTCATGCCCTTCCAACAGTGTAGCACTGCCTCAATACTCAGCCTCCAGCATTGCAGCTCTCCTTACTACTGTCCCTCAGAACTGACCCCTGAAGGTGCAGCGCTGTCTCAGTACTGACCCTCTGACAGAGCAGCACTCCCTCAATACTGACCCTCCAACAGTGCAGCACAGCCTCAGTACTGACCCTATGATAGTGCAGCACTCTCTCAGTACTGACCCTCCGACAGTGAATCGTGCCCTCAGTACAGACCTTTTGACAGTGCAGCACTCCCTCAGTACTGACCCTCCGACAGTGCTGCACTCTCAGTACTGGCCCCCCGACAGTGCAGCACTCCCTCAGTACTGATCCTCCGACAGTGCTGCATTCTCTCAGTACTGGCCCTCCGACAGTGCAGCACTCCCTCAGTACTGACCCTCTGACGGTGCAATGCTCCCTCAGTCATGATCCTCCAACAGTGCGTCACTCCCTCAATACTCATCCTCCAACATAGCAGCTCTCCTCAGATTGACCCTTTGACAATGCATCGCTCCCACAGTACCGACTCTCCAACAGTGCAATGCTCCCTCATTACTGACCCTCCCACAGTGTGGCACTCCTTCAGCACTCCATCCACCAACAGTGAGGTGCTCCCTCAGTATTGACACTCCAACAGTGCAGAGCTCTCTCAGTACTGATCCTCCGATAGCACAGCACTCCCTCATTACTGATCCTCTGACGCTGCAGCGCTCCCTCAGTACTGACCCTCCAACAGTGCAGCATTCCCTCAGTACCAACCTTCTGATAGTGCAGCACTTCCTCAGTACATGCTCTTTGACAATGCAGCACTCCCTCAGTACTGACCCTCCAAAAGTGCAGTGCTCCATCAATACTGACCATCCGCCAGTGCTGACCTTCTCAGTACTGACCCTCCGACAGTACAGCACTCCATCAGTGCTGACCTGCTGACAGTGCAGCAATCCTTAATACTGACCCCCTGACAGTGCGGCATTCCCTCAGACCTGACCCTCCAACAATGCAGCACTCCCTCAGTTCTGACCCTCCAAAAGTGCAGTGCTTCTTCAATACTGACCCTCTGACACTGAATCACATCCTCAGTACTGACCCTCCACCAGTGCAGCACTCTCTCAGTGCTGACCTTCTGACACCGCAGCGCTCCCCCAATACTGACCCTTCACCAGCGCTGCGCCTTCTCAGTACTGACCCTCTGACAGTGCCGCACTCCCTCAGTACTGACCCTCTGACAGTGCTGCACTCTCTCAGTACTGACCCTCTGACAGTGCTGCACTCTTTCAGTACTGACCCTCCGACAATGCAGTGCTCTCTCAGTACGGACCATCTAACAATAAATTACGCCCTCAGGACTGACCCTCTGACAGTGCAGTACCTTCTCAGAACAGGTCCTCTGACAATCCAGCATTCCTTCAGTACTGACCCTCCAAAAGTGCATTGCTCCATCAGTACTGACCCTCCGACGTTGCAGCACTCCCTGAGCTACCGACACCCCGACAGCGCAGCAATCGCTAATTCTGACCCTCAGACTGTGCAGCATTTCCTCAGTACTGACCATCCAACACTGCAGATCTCCCACACTACTGACCCTCCGACAGTGAATCGTAACCTCAGTACAGACCTTTTGACAGTGCAGCACTCCCTCAGTACTGACCCTCCAACAGTGCTGCACTCTCAGTACTGGCCCCCTGACAGTGCTGCACTCTTTCAGTACTGACCCTCCGACAATGCAGTGCTCTCTCAGTACGGACCATCTAACAATAAATCACGCCCTCAGGACTGACCCTCTGACAGTGCAGTACCTTCTCAGAACAGGCCCTCTGACAATCCAGCATTCCCTCAGTACTGACCCTCCAAAAGTGCATTGCTCCATCAGTACTGACCCTCCGACGTTGCAGCACTCCCTGAGCTACCGACACCCCGACAGCGCAGCAATCGCTAATTCTGACCCTCAGACTGTGCAGCATTTCCTCAGTACTGACCATCCAACACTGCAGATCTCCCACACTACTGACCCTCCGACAGTGAATCGTGACCTCAGTACAGACCTTTTGACAGTGCAGCACTCCCTCAGTACTGACCCTCCAACAGTGCTGCACTCTCAGTACTGGCCCCCTGACAGTGCAGCACTCCCTCAGTACTGACCCTCCGACAGTGCTGCACTCTCTCAGTACTGACCCTCTGACAGTTCTGCACTCTCTCAGTACTGACCCTCTGACAGTGCAGCACTCCATCAGTACTGACCCTCTGACAGTGATGCACTCCCTCAGTACTGACCCTCCGATAGTGAGGCACTCCCTCCGTACTGATCCTTTGACAGTGCAATGCTCCCTCAGTCATGACCCTCCAACAGCGCGGCACTCCCTCAATACTCACCCTCCAACATAGCTGCTCTACTCAGACTGACCCTTTGACAATGCATCACTCCCACAGTAACGACTCTCCAACAGTGCAATGCTCCCTCAATACTGAACCTCCCACAGTGCGGCATTCCTTCAGTACTGAGCCTCCGACAGTGCAGCGCTCCCTCAGAATTGACCCTCTAAGAGTGCATCACTCCCTCAGTTCTGACCCTCCCACAGTGTGGCACTCCATCAGCACTCCACCCACCGACAGTGTGGCGCTCCCTCAGTATTGACTCTCTAACAGTGCAGCTCTGTCAGTACTGACCCTCCGACCATGCAGCATTCCATCAGTACCAACCTTCCGACAGTGTAGCAATTCCTCATACATGCTCTTTGACAATCCAGCACTCCCTCAGTACTGACCCTCCAAAAGTGCAGTGCTCCATCAATACTGACCATCCTCCAGTGCTGCACCTTCTCAGTACTGTCCCTTCGACAGTGCAGCACTCCATCAGTACTGACCTTCAGACAGTGCAGCACTCCCTCAGTTCTGACCCTCCAAAAGTGCAGTGCTTCTTCAATACTGACCCTCTGACGTGGAATCGCAGCCTCAGTACTGACCCTCTGACAGTGCAGCACTCCCTCAGTACTCACCCTCTGACACTGCAGCACTCCCTCAGTTCTTAACCTCTGACAATGCAGCACTTACTCAGAACAGGCCCTCTGTCAATTCAGCACTCCCTCAGTACTGACCCTCCAAAAGTGCAGTGCTCCATGAGTACTGATCCTTTGACAGTGCAGCACTTCCTCAGTAGATGCCCTTTGACAATGCAGCATTCCCTCAGTTCTGACCCTCCAAAAGTGCAGTGCTCCGTCAATACTGACCCTCCACTAGTGCTGCATCTTCTCAGTACTGACCCTCCGACAGTGCAGTGCTCTCTCAGTACTGACCCTCTAACAATGAATCGCGCCCTCAGGACTAACCCTCTGACAGTGCAGTACCTTCTCAGAACAGGCCCTCTGACAATCCAGCATTCCCTCAGTACTGACCCTCCAAAAGTGCATTGCTCCATCAGTACCAACTCTCCGACATAGCAGCACTCCCTCAGTACTGACCCCCCCAACAATGCAGCAATCCCTAATTCTGACCCTCAGACTGTGCAGCATTTCCTCAGTACTGACCCTCTAACACTGCAGATCTCCCACACTACTGACCCTCCGACAGTGAATCGTGCCCTCAGTACACATCTTTTGACAGTGCAGCACTCCCTCAGTACTGACCCTCCGACAGTGCTGCACTCACTCAGTACTGACCCTCCGACAGTGCTGCACTCCCTCAGTACTGAGGCTCCGACAGTGTTGCACTCCCTCAGTACTGACCCTCCGACAGCGCAGCACTCCCTCAGTACTGAGCCTCCAACAGTGATGCACTCCCTCAGTACTGACCCTCCGACAGCGCAGCACTCCCTCAGTACTGACCCTCCGACAGTGCAGCACACCTTCAGTACTGACCATCCGACAGTGCTGCACTCCCTCAGTACTGAGCCCCCGACAGTGATGCACTCCCTCAGTACTGACCCACCGACAGTGCTGCACTCCCTCAGTACTGAGCCTCCGACAGTGATGCTCTCCCTCAGTACTGACCCTCCGACAGTGCAGCACACCCTCAGTACTGACCCTCTGACAGTGCTGCACTCCCTCAGTTCTGAGCCTCCGACAGTGATGCACTCCCTCAGTACTGACCCACCGACAGTGCTGCATTCTCTCAGTACTGACCCTCCGACAGTGCAGCACACCCTCAGTACTGACCCTCCGACAGTGCTGCACTCCCTCAGTACTGAGCCTCCGACAGTGATGCACTCCCTCAGTACTGACCCACCGACAGTGCAGCACACCCTCAGTACTGACCCTCCGACAGTGCTGCACTCCCTCAGTACTGACCCACCGACAGTGCTGCATTCTCTCAGTACTGACCCCCCGACAGTGCAGCACACCCTCAGTACTGACCCTCCGACAGTGCTGCACTTCCTCCGTACTGACCCTTTGACAGTGCAATGCTTCCTCAGTCATGACCCTCCAACAGTGCGGCACTCCCTCAATACTCACCCTCCAACATAGCAGCTCTCCTCAGACTGACCCTTTGACAATGCATCGCTCCCTCAGTACCAACTCTCCCACAGTGCAATGCTCCCTCAGTATTGACCCTCCCACAGTGCAGCATTCCCTCAGTACTGAGCCTCCGACAGCGCAGCGCACCCTCAGAATTGACCCTCCAAGTGTGCATCACTCCCTCAGTACTGACCCTCCCACAGTGTGGCACTCCTTCAGCACTCCCCCACACACAGTGACTCTTCAATAGTGCAGCGCTCTCTCAGTTTTGATCCTCTGACAGCGCAGCATTCCCTCAGTACCAACCTTCCGGCAGTGCAGCAATTCCTCATACATGCTCTTTGACAATCCAGCACTCCCTCAGTACTGACCCTCCAAAAGTGCAGTGATCCATCAATACTGACCATCTGACAGTGCTGCAACTTCTCAGTACTGACCCTCCGACAGTGCAGCACTCCATCAGTACTGACCATCCGACAGTGCTGCAACTTCTCAGTACTGACCCTCCGACAGTGCAGCACTCCATCAGTACTGACCCTCTGACAGTGCAGCATTCCCTCAGTACTGACCTCCTGACAGTGCAGCATTTCCTAATACTGATCCCCTGACAATGCGGCACTCCCTCAGAACTGTCCCTCCAACAGTGCAGCACTCCCTCAGTACATGCCCTCTGACAATGCAGCACTCCCTCAGTTCTGACCCTCCAAAAGTGCAGTGCTTCTTCAATACTGACCCTCTGACATGGAATCGTACCCTCAGTACTGACCCTCTGACAGTGCAGCAGTTCCTCAGTGCTAGCCCTCTGACACTGCAGCGCTCCTTCAATACTGACCCTCTGACACTGCTGCACTCCATCAAAAGTGATCCTCCAACTGTGCAGTACACCCTCAGTACTTACCCTCTGACATAGCAGCACTTACGCAGAACAGGTCCTCTGTCAATTCAGCACTCCCTCAGTACTGACCCTCCAAAAGTACAGTGCTCCATCAGTATTGACCCTCTGACAGTGCAGCACTCCCTCAGTACTGACCCTCTGACAGTGCAGCACTCCCTCAGTACTGATCCCCCAACAGTGCAGCACTCCCTCAGTACTGACCCTTGGACAGTACAGCGCTCCCTCAACACTGACCCTCCAACAGTGCAGCACTTCCTCAGTACATGCCCTTTGACAATGCGGCACTCCCTCAGTTCTGACCCTCCAAAAGTGCAGTGCTCCATCAATACTGACCCTCCACTCTGCACATTCGCAGTACTGACCCTCTGACAGTGCAGTGCTCTCTCAGAACAGGGACTCTGACAATCCAGCATTCCCTCAGTACTGACCCTCCAAAAGTGCATTGCTCCATCAGTACTGACGCTCTGACAGTGCAGCAATCCCTAAATCTGTCCCTCTGACAAGGCAGTACTCCCTGAGTACTGACCCCCCGATAGCGCAGCAATTGCTAATTCTGACCCTCAGACTGTGCAGCATTTCCTCAGTACTGACCATCCAACACTGCAGATCTCCCACACTACTGACCCTCCGACAGTGAATCGTGACCTCAGTACAGATCTTTTGACAGTGCAGCACTCCCTCAGTACTGACCCTCCAACAGTGCTGCACTCTCAGTACTGGCCCCCCGACAGTGCAGCACTCCCTCAGTACTGACCCTCTGACAGTGCAGTGCTCTCTCAGAACAGGGACTCTGACAATCCAGCATTCCCTCAGTACTGACCCTCCAAAAGTGCATTGCTCCATCAGTACTGACGCTCTGACAGTGCAGCAATCCCTAAATCTGTCCCTCTGACAAGGCAGTACTCCCTGAGTACTGACCCCCCGATAGCGCAGCAATTGCTAATTCTGACCCTCAGACTGTGCAGCATTTCCTCAGTACTGACCATCCAACACTGCAGATCTCCCACACTACTGACCCTCCGACAGTGAATCGTGACCTCAGTACAGACCTTTTGGCAGTGCAGCACTCCCTCAGTACTGACCCTCCGACAGTGCAGCACTCCTTCAGTACTGACCCTCCGACAGTGCTGCACTCCTTCAGTACTGACCCTCTGACAGTGCTGCACTCCCTCAGTACTGACCCTCCGACAGTGCTGCACTCTCAGTACTGACCCTCCGACAGTGCAGCACTCCCTCAGTACTGACCCTCTGACAGTGCAGCACTCCCTCAGTACTGACCCTCTGACAGTGTTGCACTCTCTCAGTACCGACCCTCCGACAGTGCAACACACCCTCAGTACTTACCGTCCGACAGTGCAGCACTCCCTCAGTACTGACCCTCTGACAGTGCTGCACTCTCTCAGTACTGACCCTCCGACAGTGTAGCACTCCCTCAGTACTTACCGTCCGACAGTGCAGCACTCCATCAGTAGTGACCCTCTGACAGTGCAGCACTCCCTCAGTACTGACCCTCTGACAGTGCGGCACTCCCTCAGTACTTACCCTCCGACAGTGCAGCACTCCTTCAGTACTGACCCTCTGACAGTGCTGCACTCTCTCAGTACTGACCCTCCGACAGTGTAGCACTTCCTCAGTACTTACCGTCCGACAGTGCAGCACTCCATCAGTAGCGACCCTCCGACAGTGCAGCACTCCCTCAGTACTGACCCTCTGACAGTGAGGCACTCCCCCAGTATTGACCCTCTGACAGTGCAGCACTCCCTCAGTACTGATCCTACGACAGGGCAGCACTCCCCCATGGTGACCCTCCGCCAGTACAGCGCTCCCTCAGTATTGACCCTACGACAGTGCAGCACTGCCCCAATACTGCACTGCGAGTGTCGGACTGGATTATGTGCTCCAGTAGCTGGAGTGGGATTTGAACTCAAGATTTTGCGACTCAGATGAGAGTGAGCAAGGAGGAGGGATCTGCTGAGAGAGTGAGAAGAATCAGGGAGAAATGAGGTATCGATGGAGGCAATTATGGAAGAAAAGTTCCCTTGGGGAGGGGGATTTTTAATGGTAGAAAGTGGGTTAACAGCGGGGTATTGGGGGTTAATAACAGAGGCAAGAAATCACTAATCAAAGATTTAAAATTAGAGCGCGGAGGGAGAGACGGGGAGCAATGATGGAGTTGGTAAATGCGGAATTTTGAACGTCACAAGCTGCTGATTCCGGATTGGAACCGCCTCCAAGTGAAAGTGCGTCAAGAAACTGCGTAAAACAGTCAAAGCGCGTCAGTCCCCGGAACCTTGGCTTCAGACTGATTACTGTGTGTGAGCTGGGTAACAGTCTACAGTCATGGCTACTGAGGGCTGACACAGACTGCTCACAGCAGCAACATCTGCAGCCGCTCACACACACACACAACCCAGGCTCCGGGAGGGCACAGTCCGATCCCATTGTCTTTCAGCCTCATTTAACACTCCCGGAGCTGAAGGACCGGCTCTCTGCTCCGGGTGATACTGGAACCCTTTCCTTCAGGGTGTAAACTCAGAGTTGCTGCACACAACAGGTGGCAAGCACCAATTGTGCACATCAGCAGCTAGAGTCAGTTTCCAGAGAGTTGTAGAGAGAGGGGATGAGTGGCTGGCTGTGAGCTGGCACTAGATGATGGTCTAATACAGGAGAGGCAGGACCAAGTGTGATGGCAATAAAGGCTGCCAGAGAAGGTGAAGATTTTGAGCTCGGATGTATTCATCAAATTCGCCTGTGCACTTAGACGAAACCAATCATTGGATATTAGACAGGGAGCAGTTTAGAGCTACTCCCCTCAATGCGCCACATTTTGGGGTTTGGGTTCCACACACGCTGACTCTCACTGGGGTACTGGTCCCACACACACTGACTCTCACTGGGGTACTGGTCCCACACACGCTGACTCTCACTGGGGTACTGGTCCCACATACACTGACTCTCACTGGGGTACGGATTCCACACACAATGACTCTCACTGGGGTACGGGCTCCACACACACTGACTCTCACTGGGGTACGGATTCCACACACAATGACTCTCACTGGGGTACGGGCTCCACACACACTGACTCTCACTGGGGTACTGGTCCCACACACACTGACTCTCACTGGGGTACGGGTCCCACACACACTGACTCTCACTGGGGTACAGGTTCCACACACACTGACTCTCACTGGGTACGGGTCCCACACACACACTGACACTCACTGGGGTACGGGTCCCACACACACTGACTCTCACTGGGGTACGGGTCCCACACACACTGACTCTCACTGGGGTACGGGTCCCACACACACTGACTCTCACTGGGGTACGGGTCCCACACACACTGACTCTCACTGGGGTACGGGTCCCACACACACTGACTCTCACTGGGGTATGGGTTCCACACACACTGACTCTCACTGGGGTACGGGTCCCACACACACACTGACTCTCACTGGGGTACGGGTCCCACACACACTGATTCTCACTGGGGTACGGGTCCCACACACACTGACTCTCACTGGGGTACGGGTCCCACACACACTGACTCTCACTGGGGTATGGGTTCCACACTCACTGACACTCACTGGGGTACGGGTCCCACACACACTGACTCTCACTGGGGTACAGGTCCCACACATCACTGACTCTCACTGGGGTACGGGTCCCACACACACTGACTCTCACTGGGGTACGGGTCCCACACACACTGACTCTCACTGGGGTTTGGGTTCCATACACACTGACTCTCATAAAGGTACAGGTTCACACACAATGACTCTCACTGGGGTGCAGGTCCCACACACACTGACTCTCCCTGGGGTACAGGTTCCACATACACAGAATCTCACTGGAGTACGGGTCCCACACACACTGCCTCTCACCGGAGTACGGGTTCCATACACACTGACTCTCACTGGGGTACAGGTTCCACATACGCTGACTCTCATTGGTGTACAGGTTCCACACACACTGACTCTCACTGGTATACGGGTCCCACACACACTGACTCTCACTGGTATACGGGTCCCACACACACTGATTCTCACTGGGGTACGGGCTCCACAAACACTGATTTTCACTGGTGTACGGGTCGCACTCACACTGACTCTTACCGTAGCATGGGCTCCATAAACACTGACTTTCACTGTTGTATGGGTCGCACACACACTGACTCTCGCTGGGGTACGGGTCCCACACACACTGACTCTCACTGGGCTACGGATCCCACACACACTGACTCTCACTGGGCTACGGATCCCACACACACTGACTCTCACTAGGGTACGGGTCCCACGCACACTGACCCTCACTGGGGTACGGGTCCCACACACACTGACTCTCACTG
This sequence comes from Carcharodon carcharias, assembly GCF_017639515.1. NCBI lineage: Eukaryota > Metazoa > Chordata > Chondrichthyes > Lamniformes > Lamnidae > Carcharodon > Carcharodon carcharias. The sequence continues at coordinate 142,532,431 of NC_054476.1, forward strand.
GGGTATGGGTTCCACACACACTGACTGTCATTGGGGTATGGGGTATGGAAGTGGTCATGGGTTTCGAAGATGCTTTCTCTGGAGCCTTGGTGAGTTCCTACAGTGTATCTTGTAGATGGTACACACTGCTGGTACTGTGCGTCAGTGGTGGAGGGAGTGAATGTTTGTGGATGTAGCGCTAATCAAATGAGCTGCTTTGTCCTGGACAGTGTCAATCTCTTGAGTGTTGTGGGAGCTGCACTCATCCAGGCAAGTGGAGAGTATTCCATCACACTCCTGACTTGTGCCTTGTAGATGGTGGACAGGATTTGGGGAGTCAGGAGGTGAGCTACTCACTGCAGGATTCTTAGCCTCTGGCCTGCTATTTTCCACACAACTGGGTAGATGCCAGCCTTGTAGCTATACTGGAACTGCCTGGCTAGGACTTGGCAAGTTCTGGAGCACAAGTATTCAGTACTACTGCGGGAATATTGTCAGGGCCCATAGCCTTTCCAGTATCCTGTGCCTTCAACCGTTTCTTGATATCACATGGAGTGAATCGAATTGGCTGAAGACTGGCATCTGTGATGCTGGGGGCCTCAGGAGGAGGCTGAGATGGAACATCCACTTGGCACTTCTGGCTGAAGATTGTTGCAAATATCTTATCTTTTGCACTGATGTGCTGGTCTCCTCCATCATTGAGGATGGGGATATTTATGGAGCCTCCTCCTCCAGTGAGTTGTTTACGACTATATGTAGCAGGACTGCAGAGCTTAACTCTGATCTGTTGGTTATGCGATCGCTTAGCTCTGTCTATCACTTGCTGTTTATGCTGTTTAGCATGTAAGTAGTCCTGTGTTGTAGCTTCACCAGGTTGACACCTCATTTTTAGGTATGCCTGGTGCTGCTTCTGGCATGCCCTCCTGCACTCTTTGTTGAACCAGTTGATCCCCTGGCTTGATGGTAATGGTAGAGTGGGGGATATGCTAGGCCATGAGGTTACAGGCTGTGTTTGAGTACAATTCTGCTGCTGCTGATGGTCCACAACACCTCATGGATGCCCAGTCTTGAACTGCTAGATCTATTCAAAATCTATCCCATTTAGCACAGTGGTAGTGCCACACGACACAATGGAGGGTATTTTCAATGTGAAGGCAGGACTTTGTCTCCACAGGCACTGTGCATCACTCCTACTGATACTGTCATGGACAGATACATCTGCAGCAGGCAGGTTGGTGAGGATGAGGTCAAGTATGTTTTTCCCTCTTGTTGGTTCCCTCACCACCTGCCACAGATCCAGTCTAGCAGCTATGTTATTTAGGACTTGGCCAGCTCGGTCAGTAGTGGTACTACCGAACTACTCTTAGTGATGGACATTGAAATCATAGAACGGTTAAAGCACAGAAGGAAGCCATTGAGCCCATTGTGTCTGTACCAGCCCCAACCAGAATACATTATGTGCCCTTGCCACCCTCAGTGCTTCTCCCAAGCACTGGAGGAGTTCTGATTCAGAAATGCTTATGATGGGGGGGTGCGTGGTGGTGGTACATGGTAATCAGCAGAAGGTTTCCTTTCCCATGTTTAGCCTTATGCTAATGAGACTTCATTGGGTCTGGAATAGATGTTGAGGTAACTCTCAACTCTATACCACTGTGCTGCCATCTCTGGTGGGTCTGTCCTGCTGGTGGGACAGACATAGGACAAGCCCCAGGGATGGTGATGGTGGGATCTGGGACATTGTATGATTCCATGAGTATGATTATATCAGGCTGTTTTATGACCATGGGCCCTGACAATATTCCAGCAATAGTACTGAAGACTTATGCTTCAGAACTTGCTGTGCCCCTAGCCAAGCTGTTCCAGTACAGCTACAACACTGGCATCTACTGGCTATGTGGAAAATTGCCCAGAAATGTCCTGTATACAAAAAGCAGGACAAATCCAACCCAGCCAATTATTGCCCCATCAGTCTACTCTCCATCATCAGTAAAGTAATGGAAGGAGTCATCAACAGTGCTATCAAGTGGCACTTGCTCAGCGATAACCTGCTCACTGAAACCCAGTTTGGGTTCCCCCAGGGCCAGTCAGCTCCTGACCTCATTACAGCCTTGGTTCAAACATGGACAATAGAGCTGAATCCTGAGGTGAGGTGAGGGTGACTATCCTTGACATCAAGGCAGCATTTGACTGAGTGTGGCATCAAGGAGCCCTAACAAAACTGGAGTGAATGGGAATCAGGGGGAAACTCTCCACAGGTTGGAGTCATATTTAGCTCAGAGGAAGATGGTTGTGGTTGCTGAAGGTCAGTCATCTCAGCTCCAGGACATCACTGCAGGTGTTCCTCAGGGTAGTGTCCTCGGCCCAACCATCTTCAGCTGCTTCATCAATGACCTTCCTTCCATCATAAGGTCAAAGTGGGGATGTTTGCTGATGATTGCACAATGTTCAGCACCATTCATGACTACTCAGATAATGAAGCAGTCCATGTCCAAATGCAGCAAGGCCTGGGCAATATTCATGCTTGGGCTGACAAGTGGCAAGGAATATTCAAGCCACACAAGTGACAGACAATGACCATCTCCAAAAAGAGAGAATCTGACCATTGCCCCTTGACATTCAATGGCATTACCATCGGTGAATCCCCTATTATCAACATCCTGGGGATTACCATTGACCAGAAACTGAACTGGACTAGCCATATAAATACTGTGGTTACAAGAGCAGGTCAGAGGCTAGGAATCCTGCGGTGAGTAACTCATCACCTGACTCCCCAAAGCCTGTCCACCAAGGCACAAGTCAGGAGTGTGATGGAATACTCCCCACTTGCCTGGGTGAGTGAAGTTCCCACAACACTCAAGAAGCTTGACACCATCCAGGACAAAGGAGTCTGCTTGATTGGCACCCCATCCACAAACGTTTACTCCCTCCATCAATGTCGCACAGTAGCAGCAGTGTGTACCATCTACAAGATGCACTGCAGGAATTCACCAAGGCTCCTTAGACAGCACCTTCCAAATCCATGACCACTACCGTCTAGAAGGACAAGGGCAGCAGACGCATGGGAACATCACCACCTGTAAGTTCCACTCCAAGTCACTCACCATCCTGACTTGGAAATATCTCGCTGTTCCTTCACTTTCACTGGGTCAAAATCCTGGAACTCCCTTCCTAACAGCACTGTGGGTGTACCTACACCACATGGACCGCAGCGGTTCAAGAAGACGGCTCACCATCACCTTCTCAAGGGCAACTAGGAATGGGCAATAAATGCTGGGCCCAGCCAGCGAAGACCACATCCTGTGAATGACTAAAAAAAATGTCTGTGGAACAGCTCTCTCAGTTCTGCATAAGCCACCAGATATTAGTGAGGGGGGATTTCCAGGGTTGACAGGGCTGCATGTGCCTTTGTTGTTTCTGCTGCCTGGTGTCTGTCCATTTTTATTCTTTATTGATTTTTCTGTTGGACCTGGGACTGAGAGGCTTGTTCGGCTTTTTCAGAGGACCCTTAAGAGTCAACTATACATTTCTGTGTGTCTGGAGTCTCATGTAGGCTAAGGATGGCAATTGCCTATCCCTTGTAAACCAGATGTGTTTTTTACAACAATCTAATAGTTGTTGTGGTCACCATAACTGAGGTAGGTTTGTTATATAATGCAGTATTATTAATTAATTGAATTTAAATTCCACCAGCTGCCATTTGAACTCATGACCCTGGAATATTAATTGGGGAATCTGGGTTACTCTGTCAGTGACATTCCCTCTGTGCTGCCAGCCTGATGCTGGTCTGAGTACTTCACCAGACAGATTGCACACATATGGAAACATGTGGGGTCAATGATCTGATGCACCCATTTTGAATGTAATGGCGAAATACTGCAGATGCTGTAAATCTGAAACAAAAACAAAAACTGCTGGAAAAGCTCAGCAGGTTTGAGAGCATCTGTGGAGAGAGAAACAGAGGATCATCTGGACTCGAGGCGTTAATTCTGCTTCTCTCTCCACAGATGCTGTCAGACCTGCTGAGTTTTTCCAGCAGTTTTTGTTCTTGCTTTGAACGCGATGGCACTGACTCCCATTGGGCTCGGCATTCAATGGGCGCTGGGTCTTGTTGTGACACAGGACATTGAACTCCAGTGTAGAGCCCTCTCAGCTACTCTTCTAACATCAGCAACAGATTAAGTGATAAAATAGGGATTCTGCAGTGCTCTCAGGTTTAACAATGCATTCCATTCTGTAGTTAGACAGTCAGCCAAAAGCAAAATACTGCAGATGCTGGAAACCTGAAATAAAAACAGAAAATGCTGAAAAAACTCAGCTGTTCTGGCAGCATCTGTGGAGAGAAAAACAAAGTTAACGCTTCAGGCCTGTGACCTTTCATCAGAACTGGGAGAAGTTAGAAATGTAATAGGTTTCAAGCAAGTGAAAGGGGAATGGTGAGAAAAAAACGGTTAAGAAAGGAAGATTTGTGATAGCGTGGAAGACAGAACTTAAAACGTTAACTCTGCTTCTCTCTCCACAGATGCTGTCAGACCTGCTGAGTCTTTTCATTGTATTTGTGGTGTACGCACTCTCGGGTCAGTGTATGTGTGAGGTGTAGAGTGTCTACACCTCACACACACTCACACAAACACACAGTCACACACACACATACACACACACACACACACAGTCTCTCATGCACACACACTGACTCGAGAGTGTGTACACCACACACACACATTCACACACCCACACACAGACACACAGTCTCACACACAGACACACACACACTGACCCAAGAGTGTGTACACCTCACACGCTCACACTCACAGTCTCACACACACACACACACACACACTGACCCGAGTGTGTCCACCACATACACACACCCACGCTCACACACACACTGACCCAAGAGTAGGGTTGTGAATATAACCATCACCTGAACATTTAGCAATGTCTTTAATGTGTCAATTGTGCTTTAATAAGAATGACTTCTGATAAATTTCTTTCTGATTGTTGATTACCAATGTCCTGTTTGTCGGTAAGGGGAATAGGTCAGTAATTCTGTGATGTTGTAGAAATAAGAAATATAATAATGAATAGCCAGCATGGATTTTAAAAGGGAAAATCTTGTTCGACCAAACAAACTGAATTTTTGAGGAGGTAACAGAAAGTGGACAATAATAATGCAGTAGATGCAATTTATCTGGATGTTCAAAAGGCCTTTGATAAGGTGTGCCACAATAGATTAACAAACGAAGTCAGAGAATGTGGAGTCAGGGGACAAGTGGCAGACTGGATTGCTAGCAGGCTTTCAGACAGAAAGCAGAGAGTGGGAATAAAGGGTCATTATTCAGAGTGGCAGAAGGTGAAAAGTGGAGTTCCACAAGGATCAGTGCTGGGAACACTGCTGTTCACAATTTACATTAATGATTTGGACTTTGGAATAAAAAATATAATTTCTAAATTTGTGGATGACACCAAATTGGGAAATTGTCAATGCTGAGGGTTGCAACAAATTATGGAAGCCATGAATAAACCTGCAGAATGGGGAAATAGTTGGCAAAAACACTTCAACACAGATAAATGTGAAGTGCTTCATTTTGATAGAAAGACTAGGGAGGTCACTTTTAACTTGGAAGGTGCAAATCTGGATGTGGAAAAGGAACTAAGAGATCGGGGAGTGCAAATACAACAATCACTAAAGATTCTGCCCCAGTTGAGCAAAGTTAGTGCCAATCAATTTTGGCACATTAAGCAATCTCAGTCACAGAGCAGTGCCCAGAATAAATCCACTGAGACCATAACAATTGTAAGCAGTCTGGGTACCGGGGAGTAAGAGTCTGCAGTCTGGGGTCCCGGTGATTACAGGGTTTGCAGTCTGGGGTCCTGGGGATTACAGGGTTTGCAGACTGGGCTCTTGGGGATTACAGGGTCTGCAGTCTGGGGTTCCGGGGATTACAGTGTCTGCAGTCTGGGGTCAGGGGATTACAGGGTCTGCAGTCTGGGGTTCCGGGGATTTCAGGGTCTGCAGTCTGGGGTCCCGGGGATTACAGGGTCTGTAGTCTGGGCTCTTGGGGATTACAGGGTCTGCAGTCTGGGGTTCCGGGGATTACAGTGTCTGCAGTCTGGGGTCAGGGGATTACAGGGTCTGCAGTCTGGTGTCCGGGGATTACAGGGTCTGTAGTCTGGGGTCCCGGGGATTACAGGGTCTGCAGTCTGGGGTCCCGGGGATTACAGGGTCTGTAGTCTGGGGTCAGGGAATTACAGGGTCTGCAGTCTGGGGTTCCGGGGATTACAGTGTCTGCAGTCTGGGGTCAGGGGATTACAGTGTCTGCAGTCTGGGGTCAGGGGATTACAGGGTCTGCATCTGGTGTTCTGGGGATTACAGGGTCTGCAGTCTGGGGTCAGGGAATTACAGGGTCTGCAGTCTGGGGTCCCGGTGATTACAGGGTCTGCAGTCTGGGGTCCCGCGGATCACAGGGTTTGCAGTCTGGGGTCCTGGGGATTACAGGGTTTGCAGACTGGGCTCTTGGGGATTACAGGGTCTGCAGTCTGGGGTCAGGGAATTACAGGGTCTGCAGCCTGGTGTCCCGGGGATTACAGGGTCTGCAGACTGGGGTCAGGGAATTACAGGGTTTGCAGTCTGGGGTCCCGGGGATTACAGGGTCTGCAGACTGGGGTCAGGGAATTACAGGGTCTGCAGTCTGGGGTCCCGGGGATTACAGGGTCTGCAGTCTGGGGTCCCGGGGATTACAGGGTCTGCAGTCTGGGGTCAGGGAATTACAGGGTCTGCAGTCTGGGGTCCCGGGGATTACAGGGTCTGCATCTGGGGTCAGGGAATTACAGGGTCTGCAGTCTGGGGTCCCGGGGATTACAGGGTCTGCAGTCTGGGGTCCCGGGGATTACAGGGTTTGCAGTCTGGGGTCAGGGAATTACAGGGTCTGCAGTCTGGGATCCCGGGGATTACAGGGTCTGCAGTCTGGGGTCCCGGGGATTACAGGGTCTGCAGTCTGGGGTCAGGGAGTTACAGGGTCTGCAGTCTGGGGTCCCGGGGATTACAGGGTCTGCAGTCTGGGGTCCCGGGGATTACAGGGTCTGCAGTCTGGGGTCAGGGAATTACAGGGTCTGCAGTCTGGGGTCAGGGAATTACAGGGTCTGCAGTCTGGGGTCAGGGAATTACAAGGTCTGCAGTCTGGGGTTAGGGGATTACAGGGTCTGCAGTCTGGGGTCCCGGGGATTACAGGGTTTGCAGTCTGGGGTCCCGGGGATTACAGGGTCTGCAGTCTGGGGTCCCGGGGATTACAGGGTCTGCAGTCTGGGGTCCCGGGGATTACAGGGTCTGCAGTCTGGGGTCCCGGGGATTACAGGGTCTGCAGTCTGGGGTCCCGGGGATTACAGGGTTTGCAGTCTGGGGTCCTGGGGATTACAGGGTTTGCAGTCTGGGGTCCCGGGGATTACAGGGTTTGCAGTCTGGGGTCCCGGGGATTACAGGGTTTGCAGTCTGGGGTCCCGGGGATTACAGGGTTTGCAGTCTGGGGTCCCGGGGATTACAGGGTCTGCAGTCTGGGGTCCCGGGGATTACATGGTTTGCAGTCTGGGGTCAGGGAATTACAGTGTCTGCAGTCTGGGGTCAGGGAATTACAAGGTCTGCAGTCTGGGGTCAGGGAATTACAAGGTCTGCAGTCTGGGGTCCCGGGGATTACAGTGTCTGCAGTCTGGGGTCCCGGGGATTACAGGGTCTGCAGTCTGGGGTCCCGGGGATTACAGGGTCTGCAGTCTGGGGTCCCGGGGATTACAGGGTCTGCAGTCTGGGGTCCCGGGGATTACAGGGTCTGCAGTCTGGGGTCCCGGGGATTACAGGGTCTGCAGTCTGGGGTCCCGGGGATTACAGGGTCTGCAGTCTGGGGTGGGATTTACTGAGGTCGTGTGTGATTCTCCGTGAGGCGTGTGTGATTCTCTGAGGCGGGTGGGATTCTCCCTGAGGGTGGGGATTACAGGGTCTGAGGCGTGTGGGATTCCTCTGAGTCGGGTCTGATTCTCTCTGAGGCGTGTGTGATTCTGCAGTGAGGCGTGTGGGATTCAGGGTCTGCAGTCTGTGGGTCTCCGAGGATTACAGGGTCTGCCTGAGGGTCAGGGATTTACAGGGTCTGAGGCGTGTGGGATTCTCTGCAGTGAGGGGTGTGGGATTCAGGGTCTGCAGTCGGGTGGGATTACAGGGTTTGAGGCGTGTGGGATTACTCTATGAGGCGTGTGTGATTACAGGGAGCAGTCTGTGATTCTCGGACGTGTGTGATTCTCCATGAGGCGGTGTGATTCTCCCTGAGGCGTGTGTGATTCTCCCATGAGGCGTGTGTGATTCTCCTGAGGCGTGTGATTCTCTCTGAGGCGTGTGGTGATTCCCTGAGGCGTGTGTGATTCACCCTGGATGCGAGTCGTGTGGATTCTCCTGAGCGGTGTGATTCTCTATGAGGCGTGTGATTCTCCCTGAGGCGTGTGTGATTCTCCCTGAGGCGTGTGTGATTCTCATGAGGCTGTGTGATTCTCCCTGAGGCGTGTGTGATTCTCCATGAGGCGTGTGTGATTCTCTATGAGGCGTGTGTGATTCTCCTGGAGGCGTGTGTGATTCTCCCTGAGGCGTGTGTGATTCTCTATGAGGCGTGTGTGATTCTCTATGAGGCGTGTGTGATTCTCCCTGAGGCGTGTGTGATTCATCCTGAGGCGTGTGTGATTCTCCCTGAGGCGTGTGTGATTCTCTATGAGGCGTGTGTGATTCTCTATGAGGCGTGTGTGATTCTCCCTGAGGCGTGTGTGATTCTCCCTGAGGCGTGTGTGATTCTCCCTGAGGCGTGTGTGATTCTCTATGAGGCGTGTGTGATTCTCTATGAGGCATGTGTGATTCTCTATGAGGCGTGTGTGATTCTCCATGAGGCGTGTGTGATTCTCCCTGAGGCGTGTGTGATTCTCCATGAGGCGTGTGTGATTCTCCATGAGGCGTGTGTGATTCTCTATGAGGCGTGTGTGATTCTCCCTGAGGCGTGTGTGATTCTCACTGAGGCGTGTGTGATTCTCCCTGAGGCGTGTGTGATTCTCTATGAGGCGTGTGTGATTCTCCATGAGGCGTGTGTGATTCTCTATGGGGCGTGTGTGATTCTCTATGTGGCGTGTGTGATTCTCCATGAGGCGTGTGTGATTCTCTATGAGGCGTGTGTGATTCTCTATGAGGCGTGTGTGATTCTCCATGAGGCGTGTGTGATTCTCCCTGAGGCGTGTGTGATTCTCCATGAGGCGTGTGTGATTCTCCCTGAGGCGTGTGTGATTCTCCATGAGGCATGTGTGATTCTCTATGAGGTGTGTGTGATTCTTCCTGAGGCGTGTGTGATTCTCCCTGAGGCGTGTGTGATTCTCCCTGAGGCGTGTGTGATTCTCTCTGAGGCGTGTGTGATTCTCCCTGAGGCGTGTGTGATTCTCCCTGAGGCGTGTGTGATTCTCCCTGAGGCGTGTGTGATTCTCTATGAGGCATGTGTGATTCTCCCTGAGGCGTGTGTGATCTCCCTTGAGGCGTGTGTGAATCTCCCTGAGACGTGTATGATTCTCAAAGAGGCGAGTGTGATTCTCTATGAGGCGTGCGTGTTTCTCTATGAGGCGTATGCGATTCTCTATGAGGCGTGTGTGATTCTCTATGAGGCGTGTGTGAATCTCCATGAGGAGTGTGTGATTCTCTATGAGGCGTGTCTGATTCTCTATGAGGCGTGTGTGATTCTCTATGATGCGAGTTTGATTCTCTATGAGACGTGTGTGATTTTCCCTGAGGGGTGTGTGATTCTCCCTGAGACGTGTATGATTCTCTATGAGGCGTGTGTGATTCTCCATGAGGCGTGTGTGATCACCACTGAGGCGTGTGTGATTCTCACTGAGGCGTGTGTGATTCTCTATGAGGCGTGTGTGATTCTCCCTGAGGCGTGTGTGATTCTCTATGAGGCGTGTGTGATTCTCCCTGAGGCATGTGTGATTCTCTATGAGGCGTGTGTGATTCTCCCTGAGGCGTGTGTGATTCTCTATGAGGCGTGTGTGATTCTCCCTGAGGCGTGTGTGATTCTCCCTGAGGCGTGTGTGATTATCCCTGAAGCCTGTGTGATTCTCCCTGAGGCGTGTGTGATTCTCTATGAGGCGTGTGTGAATATCCATGAGGCGTGTGTGATTCTCTCTAAGGCGTGTGTGATTCTCTATGAGGCGTGTGTGATTCTCTATGAGGCGTGTGTGATTCTCTATGAGGCGTGTGTGATTCTCCCTGAGGCGTGTGTGATTCTCCATGAGGCGTGTGTGATTCTCCCTGAGGTGTGTGTGATTCTCCCTGAGGCGTGTGTGATTCTCCCTGAGGCGTGTGTGATTCTCTATGAGGCGTGTGTGATTCTCCCTGAGGCGTGTGTGATTCTCTATGAGGCGTGTGTGATTCTCCCTGAGGCGTGTGTGATTCTCTATGAGGCGTGTGTGATTCTCCCTGAGGCGTGTGTGATTCTCCCGGAGGCGTGTGTGATGCTCACTGAGGCGTGTGTGATTCTCCCTGAGGCGTGTGTGATTCTCCCTGAGGCGTGTGTGATTCTCCCTGAGGCGTGTGTGATTCTCTATGAGGCGTGTGTGATTCTTTATGAGGCGTGTGTGATTCTCTATGAGGCATGTGTGATTCTCCCTGAGGCGTGTGTGATACTCCCAGAAACATGTGTGATTCTCTATGAGGCTTGTGTGATTCTCCCTGAGGCTTGTGTGATTCTCTATGAGGCGAGTGTCATTCTCCCTGAGGCGTGTGTGATTCTCCCTGAGGCGTGTGTGATTCTCTATGAGGCGTGTGTGATTCTCCCTGAGGCGTGTGTGATTCTCTAAGAGGCGTGTGAGGATTCTCTAGAGCGGTGTGTGATTCTCTATGAGGCGTGTGTGATTCTCCATGAGGCGTGTGTGATTCTCCCTGAGGCGTGTGTGATTCTCTATGAGGCGTGTGTGATTCTCCCTGAGGCGTGTGTGATTCTCCCTGAGGCGTGTGTGATTCTCCCTGAGGCGTGTGTGATTCTCTATGAGGCGTGTTTGATTCTCCCTGAGGCGTGTGTGATTATCCCTGAGGCGTGTGTGATTCTCCCTGTGGTTTGTGTGATTCTCCCTGAGGCGTGTGTGATTCTCTATGAGGCGTGTGTGATTCTCCCTGAGGCGTGTGTGATTCTCCCTGAGGCGTGTGTGATTCTCCCTGAGGCGTGTGTGATTCTCTCTGAGGCGTGTGTGATTCTCTATGAGGCGTGTGTGATTCTCTATGAGGCGTGTGTGATTCTCTATGAGGCGTGTGTGATTCTCTATGAGGCGTGTGTGATTCTCTCTGAGGCGTGTGTGATTCTCTATGAGGCGTGTGTGATTCTCCCTGAGGCGTGTGTGATTCTCCCTGAGGCGTGTGTGATTCTCTATGAGGCGTGTGTGATTCTCCCTGAGGCGTGTGTGATTATCTATGAGGCGTGTGTGATTCTCCCTGAGGCGTGTGTGATTCTCCCTGAGGCGTGTGTGATTCTCCCTGAGGCGTGTGTGATTCTCCCTGAGGCGTGTGTGATTCTCCATGAGGCGTGTGTGATTCTCCTTGAGGCATGTGTGATTCTCCCTGAGGCGTGTGTGATTATCCTTGAGGCGTGTGTGATTCTCCCTGAGGCGTGTGTGATTCTCTATGAGGCGTGTGTGATTCTCTATGAGGCGTGTGTGATTCTTCCTGAGGCGTGTGTGATTCTCTATGAGGCGTGTGTGATTCTCTATGAGGCGTGTGTGATTCTCCCTGAGGCGTGTGTGATTCTCCCTGAGGCGTGTGTGATTCTCCCTGAGGCGTGTGTGATTCTCCCTGAGGCGTGTGTGATTCTCCCTGAGGCGTGTGTGATTCTCCATGAGGCGTGTGTGATTCTCTAAGAGGCGTGTGTGATTCTCCATGAGGCGTGTGTGATTCTCCCTGAGGCGTGTGTGATTCTCTATGAGGCGTGTGTGATTCTCCCTGAGGCGTGTGTGATTCTCCCTGAGGCGTGTGTGATTCTCCATGAGGCGTGTGTGATTCTCTATGAGGCGTGTGTGATTCTCCCTGAGGCGTGTGTGATTCTCTATGAGGCGTGTGTGATTCTCCCTGAGGCGTGTGTGATTCTCTATGAGGCGTGTGTGATTCTCCCTGAGGCGTGTGTGATTCTCCTGAGGCGTGTGTGATTCTCTATGAGGCGTGTGTGATTCTCCCTGAGGCGTGTGTGATTCTCTATGAGGCGTGTGTGATTCTCCCTGAGGCGTGTGTGATTCTCTATGAGGCGTGTGTGATTCTCCCTGAGGCATGAGTGATTCTCTATGAGGCGTGTGTGATTCTCCTGAGGCGTGTGTGATTCTCTATGAGGCGTGTGTGATTCTCCCTGAGGCGTGTGTGATTCTCTATGAGGCGTGTGTGATTCTCTATGAGGCGTGTGTGATTCTCCCTGAGGCGTGTGTGATTCTCTATGAGGCGTGTGTGATTCTCCCGGAGGCGTGTGTGATTCTCCCTGAGGCGTGTGTGATTCTCCCTGAGGCGTGTGTGATTCTCCCTGAGGCGTGTGTGATTCTCTATGAGGCGTGTCTGATTCTCTTTGAGGCGTGTGTGATTCTCCCTGAGGCGTGTGTGATTCTCCCAGAGACATGTGTGATTCCCTATGAGGCGTGTGTGATTCTCCCTGAGGCGTGTGTGATTCTCTATGAGGCGTGTGTGATTCTCTATGAGGCGTGTGTGATTCTTTATGAGGCGAGTGTGATTCTCTATGAGGCGTGTGTGATTCTCCCTGAGGCGTGTGTGATGCTCCCTGAGGCGTGGAAGATTCTCCCTGAAGCGTGTGTGATTCTCCAAGAGGCTTGTGTGATTCTCTATGAGGCGTGTGTGATTCTACCTGAGGCTTGTGTGATTCTCTATGAGGCGTGTGTGATTCTCCCTGAGGCATGTGTGATTCTCTATGAGGCGCTTGTGATTCTCTATGAGGCGTTTGTGATTCTCCCTGAGGCGTGTGTGATTCTCCCTGAAGCGTGTGTGAGTCTCCCTGAGGCGTGTGTGATTCTCTATGAGGCGTTTTGATTCTCTATGAGGCGTGTGTGATTCTCCCTGAGGAGTTTTTGATTCTCTATGAGGCGTGTGTGATTCTCTATGAGGCGTGTGTGATTCTCTATGAGGTGTGTGTGATTCTCTATGAGGCGTGTGTGATTCTCCCTGAGGCGTGTGTGATTCTCTATGAGGCGTGTGTGATTCTCCCTGAGGCGTGTGTGATTCTCTATGAGGCGTGTGTGATTCTCCCTGAGGCGTGTGTGATTCTCCCTGAGGCGTGTGTGATTCTCCCTGAGGCGTGTGTGATTCTCTATGAGGCGTGTGTGATTCTCCCTGAGGCGTGTGTGATTCTCCCTGAGGCGTGTGTGATTCTCCCTGAGGCGTGTGTGATTCTCTATGAGGCGTGTGTGATTCTCCCTGAGGCGTGTGTGATTCTCTCTGAGGCGTGTGTGATTCTCCCTGAGGCGTGTGTGATTCTCCATGAGGCGTGTGTGATTCTCCCTGAGGCGTGTGTGATTCTCTATGAGGCGTGTGTGATTCTCCCTGAGGCGTGTGTGATTCTCTATGAGGCGTGTGTGTTTCTCCCTGAGGCGTGTGTGATTCTCCCTGAGGCGTGTGTGATTCTCTTTGAGGCGTGTGTGATTCTTCATGAGGCGTGTGTGATTCTCTATGAGGCGTGTGTGATTCTCCCTCAGGCGAGTGTGATTCTCTATGAGGCGTGTGTGATTCTCCCTGAGGCGACTGTGATTCTCTATGAGGCGTGTGTGATTCTCCCTGAGGCGTGTGTGATTCTCCATGAGGCGTGTGTGATTCTCTATGAGGCGTGTGTGATTCTCTATGAGGCGTGTGTGATTCTCCTTGAGGCGTGTGTGATTCTCCCTGAGGCGTGTGTGATTCTCTATGAGGCGTGTGTGATTCTCTATGAGGCGTGTGTGATTCTTCCTGTGGCTTGTGTGATTCTCCTGAGGCGTGTGTGATTCTCCCTGAGGCGTGTGTGATTCTCCCTGAGGCGTGTGTGATTCTCCTTGAGGCGTGTGTGATTCTCCCTGAGGCGTGTGTGATTCTCTATGAGGCGTGTGTGATTCTCTATGAGGCGTGTGTGATTCTCCCTGAGGCGTGTGTGATTCTCTCTGAGGCGTGTGTGATTCTCCCTGAGGCGTGTGATTCTCTCCTGAGGCGTGTGTGATTTTCTATGAGGTGTGTGTGATTCTCCCTGAGGCATGTGTGATTCTCCCTGAAGCATGTGTGATTCTCCCTGAGGCATGTGTGATTCTCTAGGAGGCGTGTGTGATTCTTTATGAAGCATGTGTGATTCTCACTGAGGCTTGTGTGATTCTCCCTGAGGCGTGTGTGATTCTCCCTGAGGCGTGTGTGATTCTCTATGAGGCATGTGTGATTCTCCATGAGGCGTGTGTGATTCTCCATGAGGCGTGTGTGATTCTCCCTGAGGCGTGTGTGATTCTCTATGAGGCATGTGTGATTCTCCCTGAGGCGTGTGTGATTCTCCCTGAGGCGTGTGTGATTCTCTATGAGGCGTGTGTGATTCTCCCTGAGGCGTGTGTGATTCTCCCTGAGGCGTGTGTGATTCTCCCTGAGGCGTGTGTGATTCTCATGAGGCGTGTGTAATTCTCCCTGTGGCGTGTGTGATTCTCCCTGAGGCGTGTGTGATTCTCTATGATGCGAGTGTGATTCTTGCTGAGGCGTGTGTGATTCTCCCTGAGGCGTGTGTGATTCTCCCTGAGGCGTGTGTGATTCTCCCTGAGGCGAGTGTGATTCTCTATGAGGCGTGTGTGATTCTCTATGAGGCGTGTGTGATTCTCCCTGAGGCGTGTGTGATTCTCCCTGAGGCGTGTGTGATTCTCCCTGAGGCGTGTGTGATTCTCCCTGAGGCGTGTGTGATTCTCCCTGAGGCGTGTGTGATTCTCAATGAGGCGTGTGTGATTCTCCCTGAGGCGTGTGTGATTCTCCATGAGGCGTGTGTGATTCTCCCTGAGGCGTGTGTGATTCTCCCTGAGGCGTGTGTGATTCTCCCTGAGGCTTGTGTGATTCTCCATGAGGCGTGTGTGATTCTCCCTGAGGCGTGTGTGATTCTCCCTGAGGCGTGTGTGATTCTCCCTGAGGCGTGTGTGATTCTCACTGAGGCGTGTGTGATTCTCCCTGAGGCGTGTGTGAATCTCTTTGAGGCGTGTGTGATTCTCTATGAGGCGTGTGTGATTCTCCCTGAGGCATGTGTGTGATTCTCCCTGAGGCTTGTGTGATTCTCCATGAGGCGTGTGTGATTCTCCCTGAGGCGTGTGTGATTCTCTATGAGGCGTGTGTGATTCTCACTGAGGCGTGTGTGATTCTCCCAGAGGCGTGTGTGATTCTCCCTGAGGTGTGTGTGATTCTCCATGAGGTCTGTGTGATTCTCCCAGAGGCGTGTCTGATTCTCCATGAGGCGTGTGTGATTCTCCTGAGGCATGTGTGATTCTCTATGACACGTGTGTGATTCTCCCTGAGGCGAGTTTGATTCTCTATGAGGCGTGTGTGATTCTCTATGAGGCGTTTCTGTTTCTCCCTGAGGCGTGTGTGATTCTTCCTGAGGCGTGTGTGATTCTCTATGAGGCGTGTGTGATTCTCCCTGAGGCGTGTGTGATTCTCTATGAGGCGTGTGTGATTCTCTATGAGGCGTGTGTGATTCTCCCTGAGGCGTGTGTGATTCTCTATGAGGCGTGTGTGATTCTCCCTGAGGCGTGTGTGATTCTCCCTGAGGCGTGTGTGATTCTCTATGAGGCGTGTGTGATTCTCCATGAGGCGTGTGTGATTCTCCCTGAGGCGTGTGTGATTCTCCCTGAGGCGTGTGTGATTCTCTATGAGGCGTGTGTGATTCTCTATGAGGCGTGTGTGATTCTCCTGAGGCGTGTCTGATTCTCCATGAGGCGTGTGTGATTCTCTATGAGGCGTGTGTGTTTTTCTATGAGGCATGCGTGATTCTCCATGAGGCGTGTGTGATTCCCATGAGGCGTGTGTGATTCTCTATGAGGCGTGTGTGATTCTCTATGAGGCGTGTGTGATTCTCCCTGAGGCGTGTGTGATTCTCTATGAGGCGTGTGTGATTCTCTATGAGGCATTTGTGATTCTCTATGAGGCGTGTGTGATTCTCCCTGAGGCGTGTGTGATTCTCCCTGAGGCGTGTGTGATTCTCCCTGAGGCGTGTGTGATTCTCCCTGAGGCGTGTGTGATTCTCTATGAGGCGTGTGTGATTCTCTTTGAGGCGTGTGTGATTCTCCCTGAGGCGTGTGTGATTCTCCCTGAGGCTTGTGTGATTCTCCCTGAGGCGTGTGTGATTCTCCCTGAGGCGTGTGTGATTCTCCCTGAGGCGTGTGTGATTCTCCCTGAGGCGTGTGTGATTCTCTATGAGGCGTGTGTGATTCTCTATGAGGCGTGTGTGATTCTCCCTGAGGCGTGTGTGATTCTCCCTGAGGCGTGTGTGATTCTCTATGAGGCGTGTGTGATTCTCCCTGAGGCGTGTGTGATGCTCCCTGAGGCGTGTGTGATTCTCCCTGAAGCGTGTGTGATTCTCTAAGAGGCTTGTGTGATTCTCCTGGAGTCGTGTGTGATTCTCCTGAGGCGTGTCGTGATTTTCTATGAGGCGTGTGCGATTCTCACTGAGGCATGTGTGATTCTCTATGAGGCGTGTGTGTTTCTCTAAGGCTGTGTGATTCTCTATGAGGCGCTTCTGATTCTCTTTGAGGCGTGTGTGATTTTCTATGAGACGTGTGTGATTTTCCCTGAGGCGTGTGTGATTCTCCCTGAGGCGTGTGTGATTCTCTATGAGGCGTGTGTGATTCTCTATGAGGCGAGTGTGATTCTCGCTGAGGTGTGTGATTCTCCCTGAGGCATGTGTGATTCTCCCTGAGCCGTGTGTGATTCTCTATGATGCGTGTGTGATTCTCCCTGAGGCGTGTGTGATTCTCCCTGAGACGTGTATGATTCTCTATGAGGCGAGTGTGATTCTCTATGAGGCGTGCGTGTTTCTCTATGAGGCGTGTGCGATTCTCTATGAGGTGTGTGTGATTCTTCCTGAGGCGTGTGTGATTCTCATGAGGCGTGTGTGATTCTCTATGAGGCGTGTGTGATTCTCTCTGAGGCGTGTGTGATTCTCTATGAGGCGTGTGTGATTCTCCCTGAGGCGTGTGTGATTCTCTATGAGGCGTGTGTGATTCTCCCTGAGGCGTGTGTGATTCTCCCTGAGGCGTGTGTGATTCTCCCTGAGACGTGTATGATTCTCTATGAGGCGAGTGTGATTCTCTATGAGGCGTGTGTGATTCTCTATGAGGCGTGTGTGATTCTCCCTGAGGCGTGTGTGATTTAACCTTAGGCGTGTGTGATTCTCTATGAGGCGTTTGTGATTCTCCATGAGGCGTGTGTGATTCTCTCTGAGGCGTGTGTGATTCTTCCTGAGGCGTGTGTGATTCTCCCTGAGGCGTGTGTGATTCTCCATGAGGCGTGTGGGATTCTCTATGAGGCGTGTGTGATTCTCCCTGAGGCCTGTGTGATTATCGATGAGGCGTGTGTTATTCTCCATGAGGCTGTGTGTGGATTCTCCCTGAGGGGTGTGTGATTCTCCCTGAGGCGTGTGTGATTCTCCCTGAGGCGCGTGTGATTCTCTATGAGGCGTGCGTGATTCTCTATGAGGCGTGTTTGATTCTCCCTGAGGCGTGTGTGATTCTCCCTGAGGCGTGTGTGATTCTCCCTGAGGCGTGTGTGATTCTCTATGAGGCGTGTGTGATTCTCCCTGAGGCGTGTGTGATTCTCCCTGAGGCGTGTGTGATTCTCCCTGAGGCGAGTGATGATTCTCCCTGAGGAGTGTGTGATTCTCCCTGAGGCGTGTGTGATTCTCTATGAGGCGTGTGTGATTCTCCCTGAGGCGTGTGTGATTCTCCCTGAGGCATGTGTGATTCTCTATGAGGCATGTGTGATTCTCCCTGAGGCGTGTGTGATTCTCCCTGAGGCGTGTGTGATTCTCTATGAGGCGTGTGTGATTCTCCCTGAGGCGTGTGTGATTCTCCCTGAGGCGTGTGTGATTCTCTATGAGGCGTGTGTGATTCTCCCTGAGGCGTGTGTGATTCTCTATGAGGCGTGTGTGATTCTCTATGAGGCGTGTGTGATTCTCTATGAGGCGTGTGTGATTCTCTATGAGGCGTGTGTGATTCTCCCTGAGGCGTGTGTGATTCTACCTGAGGCGTGTGTGATTCTCGAGGAGGCTTGTGTGATTCTCCTGGTGGCATGTGTGATTCTCCTGAGGCGTGTGTGATTCTCTATGAGGCGTGTGTGATTCTCCCTGAGGCGTGTGTGATTCTCCCTGAGGCGTGTGTGATTCTCTATGAGGCGTGTGTGATTCTCACTGAGGCGTGTGTGATTCTCCCTGAGGCGTGTGTGATTCTCCCTGAGGCGTGTGTGATTCTCCCTGAGGCGTGTGTGATTCTCCCTGAGGCGTGTGTGATTCTCTATGAGGCGTGTGTGATTCTCTATGAGGCGTGTGTGATTCTCCTGAGGCGTGTGTGATTCTCCTTGAGGCGTGTGTGATTCTCCTGAGGCGTGTGTGATTCTCCCTGAGGCGTGTGTGATTCTCACTGAGGCGAGTGTGATTCTCCCTGAGGCGTGTGTGATTCTCTCTGAGGCGTGTGTGATTCTCTATGAGGCGTGTGTGATTCTCTATGAGGCGTGTGTGATTCTAGCGGAGGCGTGTGTGATTCTCCCTGAGGCGTGTGTGATTCTCCCTGAGGCGTGTGTGATTCTCTATGAGGCGTGTGTGATTCTCTATGAGGCATGTGTGATTCTAACTGAGGCGTGTGTGATTCTCCCTGAGGCGTGTGTGATTCTCCCTGAGGCGTGTGTGATTCTCCCTGAGGCATGTGTGATTCTCTCTGAGGCGTGTGTGATTCTCTATGAGGCGTGTGTGATTCTCCATGAGGCGTGTGTGATTCTCTATGAGGCGTGTGTGATTCTCTATGAGGCGTGTGTGATTCTCCCTGAGGCGTGTGTGATTCTCTATGAGGCGTGTGTGATTCTCTATGAGGCGTGTGTGATTCTCTATGAGGCGTGTGTGATTCTCCCTGAGGCGTGTGTGATTCTCTATGAGGCGTGTGTGATTCTCCCTGAGGCGTGTGTGATTCTCTATGAGGCGTGTGTGATTCTCTATGAGGCGTGTGTGATTCTCCCTGAGGCGTGTGTGATTCTCCCTGAGGCGTGTGTGATTCTCTATGAGGCGTGTGTGATTCTCTATGAGGCGTGTGTGATTCTCTATGAGGCGTGTGTGATTCTCCCTGAGGCGTGTGTGATTCTCTATGAGGCGTGTGTGATTCTTCCTGAGGCGTGTGTGATTCTCTATGAGGCGTGTGTGATTCTCTATGAGGCGTGTGTGATTCTCCTGAGGCGTGTGTGATTGTACCTGAGGCGTGTGTGATTCTCTATGAGGCGTGTGTGATTCTCTATGAGGCGTGTGTGATTCTCTATGAGGCGTGTGTGATTCTCCCTGAGGCGTGTGTGATTCTCCCTGAGGCGTGTGTGATTCTCTATGAGGCATGTGTGATTCTCCATGAGGCGTGTGTGATTCTCCCTGAGGCGTGTGTGATTCTCCCTGAGGCGTGTGTGATTCTCCCCTGAGGCGGTGTGATATTCCTATGAGGCGTGTGTGATTCTCCCTGAGCCGTGTGTGATTCTCCTGTAGTCGTGTGTGATTCATCCTGAGGCGAGTGTGATTCTCTATGAGCGTGTGTGATTCTCCTGAGGCGTGTGTGATTCTCTATGAGGCGTGTGTGATTCTCTGAGGCGTGTGTGATTCTCCCTGAGGCGTGTGTGATTCTCCTGAGGCGTGTTGTGATTCTCTATGAGGCGTGTGTGATTCTATGAGGCGAGTGTGATTCTCTATGAGACGTGTGTGATTTTACCTGAGGCGTGTGTGATTCTCTATGAGGCGTGTGTGATTCTCCATGAGGCGTGTGTGATTCTCTATGAGGCGTGTGTGATTCTCCATGAGGCGTGTGTGATTCTCCCTGAGGCGTGTGTGATTCTCCATGAGGCGTGTGTGATTCTCCATGAGGCGTGTGTGATTCTCAATGAGGCATGTGTGATTCTCCATGAGGCGTTTTTGATTCTCTTTGAGGCGTGTGTGATCTCCTGAGGTGTGGTGATTCTCTATGAGGCGTGTGTGATTCTCAATGAGGCGTGTGTGATTCTCTATGAGGCGAGTGTGATTCTCCCTGAGGCGTGTGTGAATCTCTATGAGGCGAGTGTGATTTTCCTGAGGCGGTGTGCTGATTCTCTATGAGGCTGTGAGGATTCTCCCTGAGGCAGGTGTGATTCTCCCTGAGGCGTGTGTGATTCTTTATGAGGCATGTGTGATTCTCCATGAGGCGTGTGTGATTCTCTATGAGGCGTGTGTGATTCTCCTGAGGCATGTGTGATTCTCCCTGCGGCATGTGTGATTCTCCCTGAGGCGTGTGTGATTCATTATGAGGCGTGTGTGATTCTCCCAGAGGCGTGTGTGATTCTCCCTGAGGCGTGTGTGATTCTCTATGAGGCGTGTGTGATTCTACCTGAGGCGTGTGTGATTCTCTATGAGGCGTGTGTGATTCTCCCTGAGGCGTGTGTGATTCTCTATGAGGCGTGTGTGATTCTCCCTGAGGCGTGTGTGATTCTCCCTGAGGCGTGTGTGATTCTCTATGAGGCGTGTGTGATTCTCCCTGAGGCGTGTGTGATTCTCCCTGAGGCGTGTGTGATTCTCTATGAGGCGTGTGTGATTCTCTATGAGGCGTGTGTGATTCTCTATGAGGCGTGTGTGATTCTCTATGAGGCGTGTGTGATTCTCCCTGAGGCGTGTGTGATTCTCTATGAGGCGTGTGTGATTCTCTATGAGGCGTGTGTGATTCTCCCTGAGGCGTGTGTGATTCTCCCTGAGGCGTGTGTGATTCTCCCTGAGGCGTGTGTGATTCTCCCTGAGGCGTGTGTGATTCTCCCTGAGGCGTGTGTGATTCTCTATGAGGCGTGTGTGATTCTCAATGAGGCGTGTGTGATTCTCTCTGAGGCGTGTGTGATTCTCTATGAGGCGTGTGGGATTCTCCATGAGACGTGTGATCTCTCGCTGAGGCGTGTGTGATCTCCCCTGAGGCGTTTGTGATTCTCCCTGAGGCGTGTGTGATTCTCTATGAGGCGTTTGTGATTCTCATGAGCGTGTGTGATTCTCCTGAGGCTGTTGTGATTCTCTCCCTGAGGCGTGTGTGATTCTCCCTGATGGAGTGGTGTGATTCTCTATGAGGCCAGTGTGTGATTCTCACTGAGGCGTGTGTGATTCTCCCTGAGACGTGTGTGATTCTCCCTGAGCGGTGTGATTCTCCTGAGGCGTGTGTGATTCTCCATGAGGCTGTGTGATTCTCCCTGAAGCGTGTGTGATTCTCCCTGAGGCGTGTGTGATTCTCTATGAGGCGTGTGTGATTCTCCCTGAGGCGTGTGTGATTCTCCCTGAGGCGTGTGTGATTCTCCCTGAGGCGTGTGTGATTCTCTATGAGGCGTGTGTGATTCTCCCTGAGGCTTGAGTGATTCTCTAAGAGGCTTGTGTGATTCTCAATGAGGCGTGTGTGATTCTCCCTGAGGCGTGTGTGATTCTCCCTGAGGCGTGTGTGATTCTCCCTGAGGCGTGTGTGATTCTCCCTGAGGCGTGTGTGATTCTCCATGAGGCGTGTGTGATTCTCCCTGAGGCGTGTGTGATTCTCCCAGAGGCGTGTGTTATTCTCCCTGAGGCGTGTGTGATTCTCCCTGAGGCGTGTGTGATTCTCTCTGAGGCGTGTGTGATTCTCCCTGAGGCGTGTGTGATTCTCTATGAGGCGTGTGTGATTCTCTATGAGGCGTGTGTGATTCTCCTGGAGTCGTGTGTGATACTCCCTGAGGCGTGTGTGATTCTCTATGAGGCGTGTGTGATTCTAACTGAGGCGTGTGTGATTCTCTATGAGGCGAGTGTGATTCTCACTGAGGCGTGTGTGATTCTCTATGAGGCGTGTGTGATTCTCCCTGAGGCGTGTGTGATTCTCCCTGAGGCGTGTGTGATTCTCTATGAGGCGTGTGTGATTCTCTCTGAGGCGGTGTGATTCTCTCTGAGGCGTGTGTGATTCTCTATGAGGCGTGTGTGATTCTCCCTGAGGCGAGTGTGATTCTCCCTGAGGCGTGTGTGATTCTCCCTGAGGCGTGTGTGATTCTCTATGAGGCGTGTGTGATTCTCCCTGAGGCGTGTGTGATTCTCCTTGAGGCGTGTGTGATTCTCCCTGAGGCGTGTGTGATTCTACCTGAGGAGTGTGTGATTCTCTATGAGGCGTGTGCGATTCTCTCTGAGGCGTGTGTGATTCTCCCTGAGGCGTGTGTGATTCTCCATGAGGAGTGTGTGATTCTCCTGAGGCGAGTGTGATTCTCTATGAGGCGTGTGTGATTCTCCTGAGGCGTGTGGTGATTCTCCCTGAGGCGTGTGTGATTCTCCCTGAGGCGTGTGTGATTCTCCCTGAGGCGGGTGGGATTCTCCCTGAGGCGTGTGTGATTCTCCCTGAGGCATGTGTGATTCTCCCTGAGCCGTGTGTGATTCTCCCTGAGGCGTGTGTGATTCTCTATGAGGCGTGTGTGATTCTCCCTGAGGCGTGTGTGATTTTCTATGAGGCGTGTGTGATTCTCCCTGAGGCATGTGTGATTCTCCCTGAGGCGTGTGTGATTCTCCCTGAGGCGTGTGTGATTCTCCCTGAAGCGTGTGTGATTCTCTATGAGGCGTGTGTGATTCTCCCTGAGGCGTGTGTGATTCTCTATGAGGCATGTGTGATTCTCTCTGAGGCGTGTGTGATTCTCCCTGAGGCGTGTGTGATTCTCTCTGAGGCGTGTGTGATTCTCTATGAGGCGTGTGTGATTCTCCCTGAGGCGTGTGTGATTCTCCCTGAGGCGTGTGTGATTCTCCCTGAGGCATGTGTGATTCTCCCTGAGGCGTGTGTGATTCTCTATGAGGCGTGTGTGATTCTCCCTGAGGCGTGTGTGATTCTCTATGAGGCGTGTGTGATTCTCCCTGAGGCGTGTGTGATTCTCCCTGAGGCGTGTGTGATGCTCACTGAGGCGTGTGTGATTCTCCCTGAGGCGTGTGTGATTCTCCCTGAGGCGTGTGTGATTCTCCCTGAGGCGTGTGTGATTCTCTCTGAGGCGTGTGTGATTCTCTATGAGGCGTGTGTGATTCTCCCTGAGGCGTGTGTGATGCTCCCTGAGGCGTGTGTGATTCTCCCTGAGGCGTGTGTGATTCTCTATGAGGCGTGTGTGATTCTCTATGAGTCGTGTGTGATTCTCCCTGAGGCGTGTGTGATTCTCCCTGAGGCGTGTGTGATTCTCCTAGGCGTGTGTGATTCTCATGAGGCATGTGTGATTCTCCCTGAGGCGTGTTGTGATTCTCAATGAGGAGTGTGTGATTCTCCATGAGTCGTGTGTGATTCTCCTGAGGCGTGTGTGATTCTCTATGAGGCGTGTGTGATTCTCCCTGAGGCGTGTGTGATTCTCCCTGAGTCGTGTGTGATTCTCTATGAGGCGTGTGTGATTCTCTATGAGGCGTGTGTGATTCTCCCTGAGGCGTGTGTGATTCTCCCTGAGGCGTGTGTGATTCTCTATGAGGGGTGTGTGATTCTCCCTGAGGCGTGTGTGATTCTCTATGAGGCGTGTGTGATTCTCCCTGAGGCGTGTGTGATTCTCCCTGAGGCGTGTGTGATTCTCCCTGAGGCGTGTGTGATTCTCCCTGAGGAGTGTGTGATTCTCCCTGAGGCGTGTGTGATTCCCTATGAGGCGTGTGTGATTCTCCCTGAGGCTTGTGTGATTCTCCCTGAGGCGTGTGTGATTCTCCCTGAGGCGTGTGTGATTCTCTCTGAGGCGTGTGTGATTCTCTCTGAGGCGTGTGTGATTCTCTATGAGGCGTGTTGTGATTCTCTATGAGGCGTGTGTGATTCTCTCTGAGGCTTGTGTGATCCTCCCTCAGGCGTGTGTGATCTCCATGAGGAGTGTGTGATTCTCCATTGAGGCGTGTGTGATTCTCTATGAGGCGTGTGTGATTCTCCCTGAGGCGTGTGTGATTCTCGCTGAGGCATGTGTGATTCTCCCTGAGGCGTGTGTGATTCTCCCTGAGGCGTGTGTGATTCTCTATGAGGCGTGTGTGATTCTCTCTGAGGCGTGTGTGATTCTCCTGAGGCGTGTGTGATTCTCCTGAGGCGTGTGTGATTCTCCTGAGGCGTGTGTGATTCTCTATGAGGCGTGTGTGATTCTCTATGAGGCGTGTGTGATTCTCCCTGAGGCGTGTGTGATTCTCTATGAGGCGTGTGTGATTCTCCCTGAGGCGTGTGTGATTCTCTATGAGGCGTGTGTGATTCTCTATGAGGCGTGTGTGATTCTCCCTGAGGCGTGTGTGATTCTCTATGAGGCGTGTGTGATTCTCCCTGAGGCGTGTGTGATTCTCTATGAGGCGTGTGTGATTCTCTATGAGGCGTGTGTGATTCTCCCTGAGGCGTGTGTGATTCTCACTGAGGCGTGTGTGATTCTCCCTGAGGCGTGTGCAATTCTCCATGAGGCTTGTGTGATTCTCTATGAGGTCGTGTGCGATTCTCCCATGAGGCGTGTGTGATTCTCCCTGAGGCGTGTGTGATTCTCCCTGAGGCGTGTGTGATTCTCCTCGAGGCGTGTGTGAATCTCCCTGAGACGTGTATGATTCTCCCTGAGGCGAGTGTGATTCTCTATGAGGCGTGTGATTCTCCCTGAGGCGTGTGTGATTCTCTATGAGGCGTGTGTGATTCTCCCTGAGGCTTGTGTGATTCTCTATGAGGCGTTTGTGATTCTCCCTGAGGCGTGTGTGATTCTCTATGAGGCGTGTGTGATTCTCCCTGAGGCGTGTGTGATCTCCATGAGGCATGTGTGATTCTCCATGAGGCGTGTGTGATTCTCTATGAGGCGTGTGTGATTCTCACTGAGGCGTGTGTGATTCTCCCTGAGGCGTGAGTGATTCTCCCTGAGGCGTGTGTGATTCTCCCTGAGGCGTGTGTGATTCTCTATGAGGCGTGTGTGATTCTCCCTGAGGCGTGTGTGATTCTCCCTGAGGCGTGTGTGATTCTCTATGAGGCGTGTGTGATTCTCCCTGAGGCGTGTGTGATTCTCTATGAGGCGTGTGTGATTCTCTATGAGGCGTGTGTGATTCTCCCTGAGGCGTGTGTGATTCTCTATGAGGCGTGTGTGATTCTCCCTGAGGCGTGTGTGATTCTCTATGAGGCGTGTGTGATTCTCTATGAGGCGTGTGTGATTCTCCCTGAGGCGTGTGTGATTCTCTATGAGGCGTGTGTGATTCTCTATGAGGCGTGTGTGATTCTCTATGAGGCGTGTGTGATTCTCTATGAGGCGTGTGTGATTCTCCCTGAGGCGTGTGTGATCCTCCCTGAGGCGTGTGTGATTCTCTATGAGGCGTGTGTGATTCTCCCTGAGGCGTGTGTGATTCTACCTGAGGCGTGTGTGATTCTCTATGAGGCGTGTGTGATTCTCCCTGAGGCGTGTGTGATTCTCCCTGAGGCGTGTGTGATTCTCCATGAGGCGTGTGTGATTCTCACTGAGGCGTGTGTGATTCTCTATGAGGCGTGTGTGATTCTCCCTGAGGCGTGTGTGATTCTCCAAGAGGCGTGTGTGATTCTCCCTGAGGCGTGTGTGATTCTCCCTGAGGCGTGTGTGATTCTCTATGAGGCGTGTGTGATTCTCCCTGAGGCGTGTGTGATTCTCCCTGAGGCGTGTGTGATTCTCTATGAGGCGTGTGTGATTCTCCCTGAGGCGTGTGTGATTCTCCATGAGGCGTGTGTGATTCTCCCTGAGGCGTGTGTGATTCTCTATGAGGCGTGTGTGATTCTCTATGAGGCGTGTGTGATTCTCCCTGAGGCGTGTGTGATTCTCCCTGAGGCGTGTGTGATTCTCCATGAGGCGTGTGTGATTCTCTATGAGGCGTGTGTGATTCGCTATGAGGCGTGTGTGATTCTCCCTGAGGCGTGTGTGATTCTCCCTGAGGCGTGTGTGATTATCTATGAGGCGTGTGTGAATCTTCTGGAGGCGTGTGTGATTCTCTATGAGGCGTGTGTGATTCTCTATGAGGCGTGTGTGATTCTCCCTGAGGCGTGTGTGATTCTCTATGAGGCGTGTGTGATTCTCTATGAGGCGTGTGTGATTCTCTATGAGGCGTGTGTGATTCTCTATGAGGCGTGTGTGATTCTCTATGAGGCGTGTGTGATTCTCCCTGAGGCGTGTGTGATTCTCCCTGAGGCGTGTGTGATTCTCCCTGAGGCGTGTGTGATTCTCCCTGAGGCGTGTGTGATTCTCCTGTAGTCGTGTGTGATTCATCCTGAGGCGTGTGTGATTCTCCTGGAGGCGTGTGTGATTCTCCCTGAGGCGTGTGTGATTCTCCCTGAGGCGTGTGTGATTCTCTATGAGGCGTGTGTGATTCTCCCTGAGGCGTGTGTGATTCTCCCTGAGGCGTGTGTGATTCTCTATGAGGCGTGTGTGATTCTGCCTGAGGCGTGTGTGATTCTATGAGGCGTGTGTGATTCTCCATGAGGAGTGTGTGATTCTCCATGAGGCGTGTGTGATTCTCCCTGAGGCGTGTGTGATTCTCTCTGAGGCGTGTGTGATTCTCTATGAGGCGTGTGTGATTCTCTATGAGGCGTGTGTGATTCTCCCTGAGGCGAGTGTGATTCTCCCTGAGGAGTGTGTGATTCTCTATGAGTCGTGTGTGATTCTCCATGAGGCGAGTGTGATTCTCCATGAGGCGTGTGTGATTCTCCCTGAGGCGTGTGTGATTTTCTATGAGGCCTGTGTGATTATCCCTGAGGCGTGTGTGATTCTCCCTGAGGCGTGTGTGATTCTCCCTGAGGCGTGCGTGATTCTCCATGAGGCATGCGTGATTCTCTATGAGGCGTGTGTGATTCTCCCTGAGGCGTGTGTGATTCTCTATGAGGCGTGTGTGATTCTCCCTGAGGCGTGTGTGATTCTCCCTGAGGCGTGTGTGATTCTCAAAGAGGCTTGTGTGATTCTCTATGAGGCGTGTGTGATTCTCCCTGAGGCGTGTGTGATTCACCCTGAGGCGTGTGTGATTCTCCCTGAGGCGTGTGTGATTCTCTATGAGGCATGTGTGATTCTCCCTGAGGCGTGTGTGATTCTCTATGAGGCGTGTGTGATTCTCCATGAGGCGTTTGTGATTCTCTATGAGGCTTGTGTGATTCTCTATGAGGCGTGTGTGATTCTCTATGAGGCGTGTGTGATTCTCTATGAGGCGAGTGTGATTCTCCCTGAGGCGTGTGTGATTCTCTATGAGGCGTGTGTGATTCTCCCTGAGGCGTGTGTGATTCTCCATGAGGCGTGTGTGATTCTCCCTGAGGCGTGTGTGATTCTCCCTGAGGCGTGTTTGATCCTCTATGAGGCGGGTGATTCTCCCTGAGGCGTGTGTGATTCTCCCTGAGGCGTGTGTGATTCTCCCTGAGGCGTGTGTGATTCTCTATGAGGCGTGTGTGATTCTCTATGAGGCGTGTGTGATTCTCCCTGAGGCGTGTGTGATTCTCTATGAGGCGTGTGTGATTCTCCCTGAGGCGTGTGTGATTCTCCCTGAGGCGTGTGTGATTCTCTATGAGGCGTGTGTGATTCTCCCTGAGGCGTGTGTGATTCTTCCTGAGGCGTGTGTGATTCTCTATGAGGCGTGTGTGATTCTCCCTGAGGCGTGTGTGATTCTCTATGAGGCGTGTGTGATTCTCCCTGAGGCGTGTGTGATTCTCTATGAGGCGTGTGTGATTCTCCCTGAGGCGTGTGTGATTCTCTATGAGGCGTGTGTGATTCTCCCTGAGGCGTGTGTGATTCTCCCTGAGGCGTGTGTGATTCTCTATGAGGCGTGTGTGATTCTCCATGAGGCGTGTGTGATTCTCCCTGAGGCGTGTGTGATTCTCTATGAGGCGTGTGTGATTCTCTATGAGGCGTGTGTGATTCTCTATGAGGCGTGTGTGATTCTCTATGAGGCGTGTGTGATTGTCCCTAAGGCGTGTGTGATTCTCCACGAGGCGTGTGTGATTCTCTATGAGGCGTGTGTGATTCTCTATGAGGCGTGTGTGATTCTCCCTGAGGCGTGTGTGATTCTCCTGGAGGCGTGTGTGATTCTCCCTGAGGCGTGTGTGATTCTCCCTGAGGCGTGTGTGATTCTCTATGAGGCGTGTGTGATTCTCCCTGAGGCGTGTGTGATTCTCCCTGAGGCGTGTGTGATTCTCCCTGAGGCGTGTGTGATTCTCTATGAGGCGTGTGTGATTCTCCCTGAGGCGTGTGTGATTCTACCTGAGGCGTGTGTGATTCTCCCTGAGGCGTGTGTGATTCTCCCTGAGGCGTGTGTGATTCTCCCTGAGGCTTGTGTGATTCTCTATGAGGCGTGTGTGATTCTCCCTGAGGCGTGTGTGATTCATCCTGAGGCGTGTGTGATTCTCCCTGAGGCGTGTGTGATTCTCTATGAGGCGTGTGTGATTCTCCTGGAGGCGTGTGTGATTCTCTATGAGGCGTGTGTGATTCTCCCTGAGGCGTGTGTGATTCTCTATGAGGCGTGTGTGATTCTCCCTGAGGCGTGTGTGATTCTCTATGAGGCGTGTGTGATTCTCTATGAGGCGTGTGTGATTCTCCCTGAGGCGTGTGTGATTCTCTATGAGGCGTGTGTGATTCTCCCTGAGGCGTGTGTGATTCTCTATGAGGCGTGTGTGATTCTCCCTGAGGCGTGTGTGATTCTCCCTGAGGCGTGTGTGATTCTCTATGAGGCGTGTGTGATTCTCCCTGAGGCGTGTGTGATTCTCTATGAGGCGTGTGTGATTCTTCGGAGGCGTGTGTGATTCTCCCTGAGGCGTGTGTGATTCTGCCTGAGGCGTGTGTGATTCTCCCTGAGGCGTGTGTGATTCTCCCTGAGGCGTGTGTGATTCTCTATGAGGCGTGTGTGATTCTCGCTGAGGCGTGTGTGATTCTCTATGAGGCGTGTGTGATTCTCCCTGAGGCGTGTGTGATTCTCCCTGAGGCGTGTGCGATTCTCTATTAGGCGTGTGTGATTCTCCGGAGCGTGTGTGAATCTCCATGAGGCTGTGGTGATTCTCTCTGAGGCGTAGTGTGATTCTCTCCATGAGGCGTGTGTGATTCTCTATGAGGCGTGTGTGATTCCCCAGCAGGCGTGTGTGATTCTCCCTGAGGCGTGTGTGATTCTCCATGAGGCGAGTGTGATTCTCCCTGAGGCGTGTGTGATTCTCCATGAGGCGTGTGTGATTCTCTATGAGGCGAGTGTGATATTCCCTGAGGCGTGTGTGATTCTCTATGAGGCGTGTGTGATTCTCTATGAGGCGTGTGTGATTCTCCCTGAGGCATCTGTGATTCTCTATGAGGCGTGTGCGACTCTCCCTGAGGCGTGTGCAGTTCTCCATGAGGCGTGTGTGATTCTCTATGAGGCGTGTGTGATTCTCTATGAGGCGTGTGTGATTCTCTATGAGGCGTGTGTGATTCTCCTTGAGGCGTGTGTGATTCTCCTTGAGGCGTGTGTGATTCTCCTTGAGGCGTGTGTGATTCTCTATGAGGCGTGTGTGATTCTCCCTGAGGCGTGTGTGATTCTCTATGAGGCGTGTGTGATTCTCTATGAGGCGTGTGTGATTCTCTATGAGGCGTGTGTGATTCTCTATGAGGCGTGTGTGATTCTCTATGAGGCGTGTGTGATTCTCCCTGAGGCGTGTGTGATTCTCCCTGAGGCGTGTGTGATTCTCTATGAGGCGTGTGTGATTCTCTATGAGGCGTGTGTGATTCTCTATGAGGCGTGTGTGATTCTCCCTGAGGCGTGTGTGATTCTCTGAGGCGTGTGTGATTCTCTGAGGCGTGTGTGATTCTCCTGAGGCGTGTGTGATTCTCCTGAGGCGTGTGTGATTCTCTATGAGGCGTGTGTGATTCTAACTGAGGCGTGTGTGATTCTCTATGAGGCACGTGTGATTCTAACTGAGGCGTGTGTGATTCTCTATGAGGCGTGTGTGATTCTCACTCAGGCGTGTGTGATTCTCTATGAGGCACGTGTGATTCTAACTGAGGCGTGTGTGATTCTCTATGAGGCATGTGTGATTCTAACTGAGGCGTGTGTGATTCTCTATGAGGCGTGTGTGATTCTACATGAGGCATGTGTGATTCTCTATGAGGCAGTGTGATTCTCACATGCTGAGTGTGTGATTCTCCATGAGGCTCGTGTGTGATTTCCCTGAGGCTGTGTGTGATTCTCCCTGAGGCGTGTGTGATTCTCCCTGAGGCGTGTGTGATTCTCTATGAGGCGTGTGTGATTCTCCCTGAGGCGTGTGATTCTCCCTGAGGCATGTGTGATTCTCTATGAGGCGTGTGTGATTCTCCCTGAGGCATGTGTGATTCTCCATGAGGAGTGTGTGATTCTCCATGAGGCGTGTGTGATTCTCTATGAGGCGTGTGTGATTCTCCCTGAGCGTGTGTGATTCTCCCTGAGGCGTGTGTGATTCTCTATGAGGCGTGTGTGATTCTCCCTGAGGCATGTGTGATTCTCCCTGAGGCTTGTGTGATTCTCCCTGAGGCGTGTGTGATTCTCTATGAGGCGTGTGTGATTCTCCCTGAGGCGTGTGTGATTCTCCTTGAGGCGTGTGTGATTGACTCTGAGGCGTGTGTGATTCTCCCTGAGGCGTGTGTGATTCTCTATGAGGCGTGTGTGATTCTCCCTGAGGCGTGTGTGATTCTCTATGAGATGTGTGTGATTCTCACTGAGGCGTGTGTGATTCTCCATGAGGCGTGTGTGATTCTCCCTGAGGCGTGTGTGATGCTCACTGAGGCGTGTGTGATTCTCACTGAGGCGTGTGTGATTCTCCCTGAGGCGTGTGTGATTCTCCATGAGGCGTGTGTGATTCTCGCTGAGGCGTGTGTGATTCTCCCTGAGGCGTGTGTGATTCTCTATGAGGCGTGTGTGATTCTCCCTGAGGCGTGTGTGATTCTCTATGTCGCGAGTGAGATTCTCCCTGAGGCGTTTGTGATTTTCTATGAGGCGTGTGTGATTCTCTATGAGGCGTGTGCGTTTGTCACTGAGGCGTGTGTGATTCTCTCTGAGGCGTGTGTGATTCTCTATGAGGCGTGTGTGATTCTCCCTGAGGCGTGTGTGATCTCCCTGAGGCGTGTGTGATTCTCCCTGAGGCGTGTGTGATTCTCACTGAGGCGTGTGTGATTCTCCCTGAGGCGTGTGTGATTCTCTATGAGGCGTGTGTAATTCTCCCTGAGGCGTGTGTGATTCTCCCTGAGGCGTGTGTGATTCTCTATGAGGCGTGTGTGATTCTCCCAGAGGCGTGTGTGATTCTCCCTGAGGCGTGTGTGATTCTCGCTGAGGCGTGTGTGATTCTCCCTGAGGCGTGTGTGATTCTCCCTGAGGCGTGTGTGATTCTCTATGAGGCGTGTGTGATTCTCCCTGAGGCGTGTGTGATTCTCCCTGAGGTGTGTGTGATTCTCCCTGAGGCGTGTGTGATTCTCCCTGAGGCGTGTGTGATTCTCTATGAGGCGTGTGTGATTCTCTATGAGGCGTGTGTGATACTCCCTGAGGCGTGTGTGATTCTCCCTGAGGCGTGTGTGATTCTCCCTGAGGCGTGTGTGATTCTCCCTGAGGCGTGTGTGATTCTCCCTGAGGCGTGTGTGATTCGCTCTGAGGCGTGTGTGATTCTCTATGAGGCGTGTGTGATTCTCCCTGAGGCGTGTGTGATTCTCCCTGAGGCATGTGTGATTCTCCCTGAGGCGTGTGTGATTCTCCCTGAGGCGTGTGTGATTCTCTATGAGGCGTGTGTGATTCTCCTGAGGCATGTGTGATTCTCCCTGAGGCGTGTGTGATTCTCCCTGAGGCGTGTGTGATTCTCTATGAGGCGTGTGTGATTCTCTATGAGGCGTGTGTGATTCTCCCTGAGGCGTGTGTGATTCTCCCTGAGGCGTGTGTGATTCTCTATGAGGCGTGTGTGATTCTCCCTGAGGCGTGTGTGATTCTCTATGAGGCGTGTGTGATTCTCCATGAGGCGTGTGTGATTCTCTATGAGGCGTGTGTGATTCTCTATGAGGCGTGTGTGATTCTCTATGAGGCGTGTGTGATTCTCCCTGAGGCGTGTGTGATTCTCTCTGAGGCGTGTGTGATTCTCCCTGAGGCGTGTGTGATTCTCCATGAGGCGTGTGTGATTCTCCCTGAGGCATGTGTGATTCTCCCTGAGGCGTGTGTGATTCTCCCTGAGGCGTGTGTGATTCTCCCTGAGGCGTGTGTGATTCTCTATGAGGCGTGTGTGATTCTCCTTGAGGCGTGTGTGATTCTCCCTGAGGTGTGTGTGATTCTCTATGAGGCGTGTGTGATTCTCCCTGAGGCGTGTGTGATTCTCCCTGAGGCGTGTGTGATTCTCCCTGAGGCGTGTGTGATTCTCTATGAGGCGTGTGTGATTCTCTCTGAGGCGTGTGTGATTCTCCCTGAGGCGTGTGTGATTCTCTATGAGGCGTGTGTGATTCTCCCTGAGGCGTGTGTGATTCTCCCTGAGGCGTGTGTGATTCTCCCTGAGGCGTGTGTGATTCTCCCTGAGGCGTGTGTGATTCTATGAGGCGTGTGTGATTCTCCCTGAGGCGTGTGTGATTCTGCCTGAGGCGTGTGTGATTCTCTATGAGGCGTGTGTGATTCTCTATGAGGCGTGTGTGATTCTTCCTGAGGCGTGTGTGATTCTCTATGAGGCGTGTGTGATTCTCCCTGAGGCGTGTGTGATTCTCTATGAGGCGTGTGTGATTCTCCCTGAGGCGTGTGTGATTCTCTATGAGGCGTGTGTGATTCTCTATGAGGCGTGTGTGATTCTCCCTGAGGCGTGTGTGATTCTCTATGAGGCGTGTGTGATTCTCCCTGAGGCGTGTGTGATTCTCCCTGAGGCGTGTGTGATTCTCTATGAGGCGTGTGTGATTCTCCCTGAGGCGTGTGTGATTCTCTATGAGGCGTGTGTGATTCTCCCTGAGGCGTGTGTGATGCTCCCTGAGGCGTGTGTGATTCTCTATGAGGCGTGTGTGATTCTCTATGAGGCGTGTGTGATTCTCCTGAGGCGTGTGTGATTCTCCCTGAGGCGTGTGTGATTCTCTATGAGGCGTGTGTGATGCTCCCTGAGGCGTGGAAGATTCTCCCTGAAGCATGTGTGATTCTCTAAGAGGCTTGAGTGATTCTCCTGGAGTCGTGTGTGATACACCCTGAGGCTTGTGTGATTCTCTATGAGGCGTGTGTAATTCTCCCTGAGGCGTGTGTGATTCATCCTGAGGCGTGTGTGATTCTCCCTGAGGCGTGTGTGATTCTCAATGAGGCGTGTGTGATTCTCTATGAGGCGTGTGTGATTCTTCCTGAGGCGTGTGTGATTCTCTATGAGGCGTGTGTGATTCTCCCTGAGGCGTGTGTGATTCTCCCTGAGGCGTGTGTGATTCTCTATGAGGCGTGTGTGATTCTCCCTGAGGCGTGTGTGATTCCCTATGAGGCGTGTGTGATTCTCCCTGAGGCGTGTGTGATTCTCCCTGAGGCGTGTGTGATTCTCTATGAGGCGTGTGTGATTCTCCCTGAGGCGTGTGTGATTCTCCCTGAGGCGTGTGTGATTCTCTATGAGGCGTGTGTGATTCTCCCGGAGGCGTGTGTGATTCTCTATGAGGCGTGTGTGATTCTCCTGAGGCGTGTGTGATTCTCTATGAGGCGTGTGTGATTCTCTATGAGGCGTGTGTGA
The DNA here is from genome assembly GCF_017639515.1 of Carcharodon carcharias. Classification (NCBI taxonomy): domain Eukaryota; kingdom Metazoa; phylum Chordata; class Chondrichthyes; order Lamniformes; family Lamnidae; genus Carcharodon; species Carcharodon carcharias. Next base: position 142,566,274 of record NC_054476.1, read on the forward strand.
TTCTCCCTGAGGCGTGTGTGATTCTCTATGAGGCGTGTGTGATTCTCTATGAGGCGTGTGTGATTCTCTATGAGGCGTGTGTGATTCTCCCTGAGGCGTGTGTGATTCTCCTGGAGGCGTGTGTGATTCTCCCTGAGGCGTGTGTGATTCTCTATGAGGCGTGTGTGATTCTCCCTGAGGCGTGTGTGATTCTCTATGAGGCGTGTGTGATTCTCCCTGAGGCGTGTGTGATTCTCTATGAGGCGTGTGTGATTCTCTATGAGGCGTGTGTGATTCTCCCTGAGGCGTGTGTGATTCTCTATGAGGCGTGTGTGATTCTCTATGAGGCGAGTGTGATTCTCTATGAGGCGTGTGTGATTTTCCCTGAGGCGTGTGTGATTCTCTATGATGCGAGTTTGATTCTCTATGAGACGTGTGTGATTTTCCCTGAGGGGTGTGTGATTCTCCCTGAGACGTGTATGATTCTCTATGAGGCGTGTGTGATTCTCCCTGAGGCGTTTGTGATTCTCCCTGAGGCGTGTGTGATTCTGCCTGAGGCATGTGTGATTCTCCCTGAGGCGTGTGTGATCATCTATGAGGCGGGTGTGATTCTCACTGAGGCGTGTGTGATTCTCCTGAGCGTGTGTGATTCTCACTGAGGCGTGTGGATTCTCTATGAGGCGTGTGTGATTCTCTAGGAGGCGTGTGTGATTCTCCCTGAGGCGTGTGTGATTCACCCTCAGGCGTGTGTGATTCGCTATGAGGCGTGTGTGATTCTCTATGAGGCATGTGTGATTCTCTATGAGTCGTGTGTGATTCTCTATGAGGCGTGTGAGATTCTCCCTCAGGCGAGTGTGAGTCTCTGAGGCGTGTGTGATTCTCTATGGGGCGTGTGTGATACTCTATGAGGTGTGTGTGATTCTCCCTGAGGCGTGTGTGATTCTCTATGAGGCGTGTGTGATTCTCACTGAGGCGTGTGTGATTCTCCATGAGGCGTGTGTGATTCTCCATGAGGCGTGTGTGATTCTCCATGAGGCGTGTGTGTTTCTCAATGAGGCGTGTGTGATTCTCCCTGAGGCGTGTGTGATTCTCCCTGAGGCGTGTGTGATTATCCTTGAGGCGTGTGTGAATCTCCCTGAGGCGTGTGTGATTCTCACTGAGGCGCGTGTGATTCTCCCTGAGGCGGTGTGATTCTCCCTGAGGTGTGTGTGATACTCCTGAGGCATGTGTGATTCTCCCTGAGGCGTGTGTGATTATCCTTGAGGCGTGTGTGAATCTCCATGAGGCCTGTGTGATTCTCTATTCGGCGTGTGTGATTCTCCCTGAGGCGTGTGTGATTCTCTATGAGGCGTGTGTGATTCTCTATGAGGCGTGTGTGATTCTCCCTGAGGCGTGTGTGATTCTCTATGAGGCGTGTGTGATTCTACCTGAGGCGTGTGTGATTCTCTATGAGGCGTGTCTGTTTCTCCCTGAGGAGTGTGTGATTCTCCCTGAGGGTGTGTGATTCTCCCTGAGGCGATGTGAGTTCTCTATTAGGCGTGTGTGATTCTCCATGAGGCGTGTGTGATTCTCCCTGAGTGCGTGTGTGATTTCTACTGAGGAGTGTGTGATTCTCCATGAGCCGTGTGTGATTCTCTATGAGGGGTGTCTGATTCTCTTTGAGGCGCGTGTGATTGTCTATGAGACGTGTGTGATTCTCCATGAGGCGTATGTGATGCTCCTTGAGGCGTTTGTGATTCCCCCTGAGGCGAGTGTGATTCTCTATGAGGCGTGTGTGATTCTCTATGAGGCGTGTGTGATTCTCTATGAGGCGTGTGTGATTCTCCCTGAGGCGTGTGTGATTCTCACTGAGGCGTGTGTGATTATCTATGAGGCGTGTGTGATTCTCCCTGAGGCGTGTGTGATTCTCTATGAGGCGTGTGTGATTCTCTATGAGGCGTGTGTGATTCTCCCTGAGGCGTGTGTGATTCTCCATGAGGCGTGTGTGATTCTCCCTGAGGCGTGTGTGATTCTCCATGAGGCGTGTGTGATTCTCCCTGAGGCGTGTGTGATTCTCCATGAGGCGTGTGTGATTCTCCCTGAGGCGTGTGTGATTCTCTATGAGGCGTGTGTGATTCTCACTGAGGCGTGTGTGATTCTCCCTGAGGCGTGTGTGATTCTCTCTGAGGCGTGTGTGATTCTCCCTGAGGCGTGTGTGATTCTCCCTGAGGCGTGTGTGATTCTCCCTGAGGCGTGTGTGATTCTCCATGAGGCGTGTGTGATTCTCCTGAGGCGTGTGTGATTCTCCCTGAGGCGTGTGTGATTCTCCCTGAGGCGTGTGTGATTCTTCCTGAGGCGTGTGTGATTCTCTATGAGGCGTGTGTGATTCTCTATGAGGCGTGTGTGATTCTCCATGAGGCGTGTGTGATGCTCCCTGAGGCGCGTGTGATTCTCCCTGAGGCGTGTGTGATTCTCCCTGAGGCGTGTGTGATTCTCCCTGAGGCGTGTGTGATTCTCCCTGAGGCGTGTGTGATTCTCCCTGAGGCGTGTGTGATTCTCCTGGAGGCGTGTGTGATTCTCCCTGAGGCGTGTGTGATTCTCCCTGAGGCGTGTGTGATTCTCTATGAGGCGTGTGTGATTCTCCCTGAGGCGTGTGTGATTCACCTTGAGGCGTGTGTGATTCTCCCTGAGGCGTGTGTGATTCTCCCTGAGGCGTGTGTGATTCTCCCTGAGGCGTGTGTGATTCTCCCTGAGGCGTGTGTGATTCTCTATGAGGCGTGTGTGATTCTCCCTGAGGCGTGTGTGATTCTCTATGAGGCGTGTGTGATTCTCCCTGAGGCGTGTGTGATTCTCTATGAGGCGTGTGTGATTCTCTATGAGGCGTGTGTGATTCTCTATGAGGCGTGTGTGATTCTCCCTGAGGCGTGTGTGATTCTCCCTGAGGCGTGTGTGATTCTCTATGAGGCGTGTGTGATTCTCTATGAGGCGTGTGTGATTCTCCCTGAGGCGTGTGTGATTCTCCTGGAGGCGTGTGTGATTCTCCCTGAGGCGTGTGTGATTCTCTATGAGGCGTGTGTGATTCTCCCTGAGGCGTGTGTGATTCTCTATGAGGCGTGTGTGATTCTCCCTGAGGCGTGTGTGATTCTCTATGAGGCGTGTGTGATTCTCCCTGAGGCGTGTGTGATTCTCTATGAGGCGTGTGTGATTCTCCCTGAGGCGTGTGTGATTCTCTATGAGGCGTGTGTGATTCTCCCAGAGGCGTGTGTGATTCTCTATGAGGCGTGTGTGACTTTCTCTGAGGCGTGTGTGATTCTCTATGAGGCGTGTGTGATTCTCTATGAGGCGTGTGTGATTCTCCCTGAGGCGTGTGTGATTCTCTATGAGGCGTGTGTGATTCTCCCTGAGGCGTGTGTGATTCTCCCTGAGGCGTGTGTGATTCTCTATGAGGCGTGTGTGATTCTCCCTGAGGCGTGTGTGATTCTCTATGAGGCGTGTGTGATTCTCCCTGAGGCGTGTGTGATTCTCTATGAGGCGTGTGTGATTCTCCCTGAGGCGTGTGTGATTCTCTATGAGGCGTGTGTGATTCTCCCTGAGGCGTGTGTGATTCTCCCTGAGGCGTGTGTGATTCTCTCTGAGGCGTGTGTGATTCTCTATGAGGCGTGTGTGATTCTCTATGAGGCGTGTGTGATTCTCCCTGAGGCGTGTGTGATTCTCTATGAGGCGTGTGTGATTCTCCCTGAGGCGTGTGTGATTCTCCATGAGGCGTGTGTGATTCTCTCTGAGGCGTGTGTGATTCTCCCTGAGGCGTGTGTGATTCTCTCTGAGGCGTGTGTGATTCTCTATGAGGCGTGTGTGATTCTCTATGAGGCGTGTGTGATTCTCCCTGAGGCGTGTGTGATTCTCCCTGAGGCGTGTGTGATTCTCTATGAGGCGTGTGTGATTCTCCCTGAGGCGTGTGTGATTCTCCCTGAGGCGTGTGTGATTCTCCCTGAGGCGTGTGTGATTCCCCATGAGGCGTGTGTGATTCTCTATGAGGCGTGTGTGATTCTCCCTGAGGCGTGTGTGATTCCCCATGAGGCGTGCGTCATTCTCTATGAGGCGTGTGTGATTCTCCCTGAGGCGTGTGTGATTCTCCCTGAGGCGTGTGTGATTCTCTATGAGGCGTGTGTGATTCTCTATGAGGCGTGTGTGATTCTCCCTGAGGCGTGTGTGATTCTCTATGAGGCGTGTGTGATTCTCTATGAGGCGTGTGTGATTCTCTATGAGGCGTGTGTGATTCTCTATGAGGCGTGTGTGATTCTCTATGAGGCGTGTGTGATTCTCTATGAGGCGTGTGTGATTCTCCCTGAGGCGTGTGTGATTCTCTATGAGGCGTGTGTGATTCTAACTGAGGCGTGTGTGATTCTACCTGAGGCGTGTGTGATTCGCTATGAGGCGTGTGTGATTCTCCATGAGAAGTGTGTGATTCTCCCTGAGGCGTGTGTGATTCTCAATGAGGCGTGTGTGATTCTCTATGAGGCGTGTGTGATTCTCCCTGAGGCGTGTGTGATTCTCCATGAGGCGTGTGTGATTCTCCCTGAGGCGTGTGTGATTCTCCATGAGGCGTGTGTGATTCTCTATGAGGCGTGTGTGATTCTCTATGAGGCGTGTGTGATTCTCCCTGAGGCGTGTGTGATTCTCTATGAGGCGTGTGTGATTCTCCCTGAGGCATGTGTGATTCTCTATGAGGCGTGTGTGATTCTCCCTGAGGCGTGTGTGATTCTCCATGAGGCGTGTGTGATTCTCCCTGAGGCGTGTGTGATTCTCTATGAGGCGTGTGTGATTCTCCATGAGGCGTGTGTGATTCTCCCTGAGGCGTGTGTGATTCTCTATGAGGCGTGTGTGATTCTCCCTGAGGCGTGTGTGATTCTCCCTGAGGCGTGTGTGATTCTCCCTGAGGCGTGTGTGATTCTCCCTGAGGCGTGTGTGATTCTCTATGAGGCGTGTGTGATTCTCCATGAGGCGAGTGTGATTCTCTATGAGACGTGTGTGATTTTCCCTGAGGCGTGTGTGATTCTCCCTGAGGCGTGTGTGATACTCTATGAGGCGTGTGTGATTCTCTATGAGGCGTGTGTGATTTTCCCTGAGGCGTGTGTGATTCTCCCAGAGGTGAGTGTGATTCTCTATGAGGTGTGTGTGATTCTCCCTGAGGCGTGTGTGATTCTCTATGAGGCGTGTGTGATTCTCACTGAGGCGTGTGTGATTCTCTGAGGGTGTGTCATTCTCCCTGAGGCGTGTCTGATTCTCCCTGAGGCGTGTGTGATTCTCCCTGAGGCATGTGTGATTCTGCATGAGGGGTTTGTGATTCTCCCTGAGGCGTGTGTGATTCTCTATGAGGCGTGTGTGATTCTCTCTGAGGCGTGTGTGATTCTCCCTGAGGCGTGTGTGATTCTCTATGAGGCGTGTGTGATTCTCCCTGAGGCGTGTGTGATTCTCCCTGAGGCGTGTGTGATTCTCTATGAGGCGTGTGTGATTCTCCCTGAGGCGTGTGTGATTCTCTATGAGGCGTGTGTGATTCTCCCTGAGGCGTGTGTGATTCTCCCTGAGGCGTGTGTGATTCTCTATGAGGCGTGTGTGATTCTCTATGAGGCGTGTGTGATTCTCCCTGAGGCGTGTGTGATTCTCCCTGAGGCGTGTGTGATTCTCTATGAGGCGTGTGTGATTCTCCTGGAGTCGTGTGTGATTCACCCTGAGGCTTGTGTGATTCTCTATGAGGCGTGTGTGATTCTCCCTGAGGCGTGTGTGATTCACACTGAGGCGTGTGTGATTCTCCCTGAGGCGTGTGTGATTCTCCCTGAGGCGTGTGTGATTCTCTATGACGCGTGTGTGATTCTCACTGAGGCGTGTGTGATTCTCTATGAGGCGTGTGTGATTCTCATGAGGCGTGTGTGATTCTCCAGAGGCGTGTGTGATTCTCCCTGAGGCGTGAGTGATTCTCCCTGAGGTTTGTGTGATCCTCCCTGAGGCGGTGTTGATTCTCATGGGCGTGTTTGATTCTCCCTGAGGCGTGTGTGATTCTCTATGAGGCTTGTGTGATTCTCTAGGAGGCGTGTGTGATTCTCCCTGAGGCGTGAGTGATTCTCCCTGAAGGTGTGTGTGATTCTCCATGAGGCGTGTGTGATTCTCCCTGAGGCGTGTGTGATTCTCCATGAGGCGTGTGTGATTCTCCCTGAGGCGTGAGTGATTCTCCCTGAGGGTTTTGTGATTCACCCTGAGGCGTGTGTGATTCTCTATGAGGCGTGTGTGATTCTCCCGGAGGCGTGTGTGATGCTCCCTGAGGCGTGTGTGATTGTACCTGTGGCGTATTTGATTCTCTATGAGGCGTGTGTGATTCTCTATGAGGCGTGTGTGATTCTCTATGAGGCGTGTGTGATTCTCCCTGAGGCGTGTGTGATTCTCCCTGAGGCGTGTGTGATTCTCCCTGAGGCGTGTGTGATTCTACCTGAGGCGTGAGTGATTCTCTATGAGGCGTGTGTGATTCTCCCTGAGGCGTGTGTGATTCTCCCGGAGGCGTGTGTGATGCTCACTGAGGCGTGGAAGATTCTCCCTGAGGCGTGTGTGATTCTCTATGAGGCGAGTGTGATTCTCCCTGAGGCGTGTGTGATTCTCTATGAGGCGTGTTAGATTCTCCCTGAAGCATGTGTGATTCTCCCTGAGGCGTGTGTGATTCTCTAGGAAGCGTGTGTGATTCTCCTGGAGGCTTGTGTGATTCTCCTGGAGTCGTGTGTGATTCTCCCTGAGGCTTGTGTGATTCTCTATGAGGCGTGTGTAATTCTCCCTGAGGCGTGTGTGATTCTCCCTGAGGCGTGTGTGATTCTCCCTGAGGCGTGTGTGATTCTCAATGAGGCGTGTGTGATTCTCCTATGAGGAGTGTGCGATTCTCCCTGAGGCGTGTGTGATTCTCTATGAGGAGTGTGTGATTCTCCCTGAGGCGTGTGTGATGCTCCCTGAGGCATGTGTGATTCTCCCTGAGGCGTGTTGTGATTCTATGAGGCGTGTGTGTTCTCTATGAGGCGTGTGTGATTCTCACTGAGGCATGTGTGATTCTCCCTGAGGCGTGTGTGATTCTCCCTGAGGTTTGTGTGATTCTCCCTGAGGCGTGTGTGATTCTCTATGAGGCGTGTGTGATTCTCCCTGAGGCGTGTGTGATTCTCCATGAGGCGTGTGTGATTATCTATGAGGCGTGTGTGATTCTCCCAGAGGCGTTTGTGATTCTCTATGAGGCGTGTGTGATTCTCCTGAGGCGTGTGTGATTCTCTCTGATGCGTGTGTGATTCCTATGAGGCGTGTGTGATTCTCCCTGAGGCGTGTGTGATTCTCTATGAGGCGTGTGTGATTCTCTGAGGCGTGTGTGATTCTCCTGAGGCGTGTGTGATTCTCCCTGAGGCGTGTGTGATTCTCTGAGGCGTGTGTGATTCTCCCTGAGGCGTGTGTGATTCTCTATGAGGCGTGTGTGATTCTCTATGAGGCGTGTGTGATTCTCTATGAGGCGTGTGTGATTCTCTATGAGGCGTGTGTGATTCTCCCTGAGGCGTGTGTGATTCTCTATGAGGCGTGTGTGATTCTCCCTGAGGCGTGTGTGATTCTCTATGAGGCGTGTGTGATTCTCTATGAGGCGTGTGTGATTCTCTATGAGGCGTGTGTGATTCTCCCTGAGGCGTGTGTGATTCTCTATGAGGCGTGTGTGATTCTCCCTGAGGCGTGTGTGATTCTCTATGAGGCGTGTGTGATTCTCTATGAGGCGTGTGTGATTCTCGATGAGGCGTGTGTAATTCTCTCTGAGGCGTGTGTGATTCTCCCTGAGGCGTGTGTGATTCTCCCTGAGGCGTGTGTGATTCTCTATGAGGCGTGTGTGATTCTCTATGAGGCGTGTGTGATTCTCCCTGAGGCGTGTGTGATTCTCCCTGAGGCGTGTGTGATTCTCTATGAGGCGTGTGTGATTCTCCCTGAGGCGTGTGTGATTCTCCTGAGGCGTGTGTGATTCTCTATGAGGCGTGTGTGATTCTCCCTGAGGCGTGTGTGATTCTCCCTGAGGCGTGTGTGATTCTCTATGAGGCGTGTGTGATTCTCCCTGAGGCGTGTGTGATTCTCTATGAGGCGTGTGTGATTCTCTATGAGGCGTGTGTGATTCTCTATGAGGCGTGTGTGATTCTCCCTGAGGCGTGTGTGATTCTCCCTGAGGCGTGTGTGATTCTTCCTGAGGCGTGTGTGATTCTCTATGAGGCGTGTGTGATTCTCCCTGAGGCGTGTGTGATTCTCTATGAGGCGTGTGTGATTCTCCCTGAGGCGTGTGTGATTCTCCCTGAGGCGTGTGTGATTCTCTATGAGGCGTGTGTGATTCTCCCTGAGGCGTGTGTGATTCTCTATGAGGCGTGTGCGATTCTCTATGAGGCGTGTGTGATTCTCCCTGAGGCGTGTGTGATTCTCTATGAGGCGTGTGTGATTCTCTATGAGGCGTGTGTGATTCTCCCTGAGGCGTGTGTGATTCTCTATGAGGCGTGTGTGATTCTCTATGAGGCGTGTGTGATTCTCCATGAGGCGTGTGTGATTCTCCCTGAGGCATGTGTGATTCTCTATGAGGCATGTTTGATTCTCCCTGAGGCGTGTGTGATTCTCCCTGAGGCGTGTGTGATTCTCTATGAGGCGTGTGTGATTCTCTATGAGGCGAGTGTGATTCCCTATGAGACGTGTGTGATTTTACCTGAGGCGTGTGTGATTCTCCCTGAGACGTGTGTGATACTCTATGATGCGTGTGTGAATCTCTATGAGGCGTGTGTGATTCTCCCTGAGGCATGTGTGATTCTCCCTGAGGCGTGTGTGATTCTCTATGAGGCGTGTGTGATTCTCTATGAGGCGTGTGTGATAGTCCCTGAGGCGTGTGTGATTCTCTATGAGGCGTGTGTGATTCTCTATGAGGCGTGTGTGATTCTCCCTGAGGCGTGTGTGATTCTCTATGAGGCGTGTGTGATTCTCTTGAGGCGTGTGTGATTCTCCCTGAGGCGTGTGTGATTCGCTATGAGGCGTGTGGGATTCTCCTGAGGCGTGTGTGATTCTCCCTGAGGCGTGTGTGATTCTCCATGAGGCGTGTGTGATTCTCTATGAGGCGTGTGTGATTCTCCCAGAGGCGTGTGTGATTCTCTATGAGGCGTGTGTGATTCTCTATGAGGCGTGTGTGATTCTCCCGGAGACGTGTGTGATTCTCTATGAGGCGTGTGTGATTCTGCTGGAGGCGTGTGTGATTCTCTAGGAGGCGTGTGTGATTCTGCTGGAGGCGTGTGTGATTCTCCCTGAGGCGTGTGTGATTCTCTATGAGGCGTGTGTGATTCTCTATGAGGCGTGTGTGATTCTCCCTGAGGCGTGTGTGATTCTCTATGAGGCTTGTGTGATTCTCCCTGAGGCGTGTGTGATTCTCTATGAGGCGTGTGTGATTCTCTATGAGGCGTGTGTGATTCTCCCTGAGGCGTGTGTGATTCTCTATGAGGCGTGTGTGATTCTCCCTGAGGCGTGTGTGATTCTCCTGAGGCGTGTGTGATTCTCTATGAGGCGTGTGTGATTCTCTATGAGGCGTGTGTGATTCTCCCTGAGGCGTGTGTGATTCTCCTGAGGCGTGTGTGATTCTCTATGAGGCGTGTGTGATTCTCCTGAGGCGTGTGTGATTCTCCCTGAGGCGTGTGTGATTCTCTATGAGGCGTGTGTGATTCTCCTGAGGCTTGTGTGATTCTCCTGAGGCGTGTGTGATTCTCTATGAGGCGTGTGTGATTCTCCCTGAGGCGTGTGTGATTCTCCCTGAGGCGTGTGTGATTCTCTATGAGGCGTGTGTGATTCTCTATGAGGCGTGTGTGATTCTCTATGAGGCGTGTGTGATTCTCCCTGAGGCGTGTGTGATTCTCTATGAGGCGTGTGTGATTCTCCCTGAGGCGTGTGTGATTCTCCCTGAGGCGTGTGTGATTCTCTATGAGGCGTGTGCGACTCTCCCTGAGGCGTGTGTGATTCTCCCTGAGGCGTGTGTGATTCTCTATGAGGCGTGTGTGATTCTCTATGAGGCGTGTGTGATTCTCCCTGAGGCGTGTGTGATTCTCTATGAGGCGTGTGTGATTCTCTATGAGGCGTGTGTGATTCTCTATGAGGCGTGTGTGATTCTCCCTGAGGCGTGTGTGATTCTCTATGAGGCGTGTGTGATTCTCCCTGAGGCGTGTGTGATTCTCCCTGAGGCGTGTGTGATTCTCTATGAGGCGTGTGTGATTCTCACTGAGGCGTGTGTGATTCTCCCTGAGGCGTGTGTGATTCTCTATGAGGCGTGTGTGATTCTCTATGAGGCGTGTGTGATTCTCCTGAGGCGTGTGTGATTCTCACTGAGGCGTGTGTGATTCTCCCTGAGGCGTGTGTGATTCTCCCTGAGGCGTGTGTGATTCTCTATAAGGCGAGTGTGATTCTCTATGAGGCGTGTGTGATTCTCTATGAGGCGTGTGTGATTTTCTATGAGGCGTTTGTGATTATCTATGAGGCGAGTGTGATTCTCGCTGAGGTGTGTAATTCTCTCTGAGGCGTGTGTGATTCTCCCTGAGGCGTGTGTGATTCTCCCTGAGGCGTGTATGATTCTCTCTGAGGCGTGTGTGATTCTCCCTGAGGCGTGTATGATTCTCCCTGAGGCGTGTGTGATTCTCCATGAGGCGTGTGTGATTCTCCCTGAGGCGTGTGTGATTCTCCATGAGGCGTGTGTGATTCTCCATGAGGCGTGTGTGTTTCTCCCTGAGGCGTGTGTGATTCCTCCTGAGGCGTGTGTGATTCTTCCTGAGACGTGTGTGATTCTCCCTGAGGCCTGTGTGATTCTCTATGAGGCGTGTGTGATTCTCCCTGAGGCGTGTGTGATTCTCCCTGAGGCGTGTTTGATTCTCTATGAGGCTTGTGTGATTCTCCCTGAGGCGTGTGTGATTCTCCCTGAGGCGTGTGTGATTATCCCGGAGGCGTGTGTGATTCTCTATGAGGCGTGTGTGATTCTCTATGAGGCGTGTGTGATTCTCCCTGAGGCGTGTGTGATTCTCCATGAGGCGTGTGTGATTCTCTATGAGGCTTGTGTGATTCTACCTGAGGCGTGTGTGATTCTCCATGAGGCGTGTGTGATTCTCCCTGAGGCGTGTGTGATTCTACCTGAGGCGTGTGTGATTCTCTATGAGGCGTGTGTGATTCTCTATGAGGCGTGTGTGATTCTCCCTGAGGCGTGTGTGATTCTCTATGAGGCGTGTGTGATTCTCCATGAGGCGTGTGTGATTCTCTATGAGGCGTGTGTGATTCTCCCTGAGGCGTGTGTGATTCTCCCTGAGGCGTGTGTGATTCTCTATGAGGCGTGTGTGATTCTCCCTGAGGCGTGTGTGATTCTCTATGAGGCGTGTGTGATTCTCCCTGAGGCGTGTGTGATTCTCTATGAGGCGTGTGTGATTTTCTATGAGGCGTGTGTGATTCTCCCTGAGGCGTGTGTGATTCTCCCTGAAGCGTGTGTGATTCTCCCTGAGGCGTGTGTGATTCTCTATGAGGCGTGTGTGATTCTCCTGGATGCGTGTGTGATTCTCCCTGAGGCGTGTGTGATTCTCTATGAGGAGTGTGTGCTCCTCCCTGAGGCGTGTGTGATTCTCTATGAGGCGTGTGTGATCTCTCCTGAGGCGTGTGTGATTCTCCCTGAGGCGTGTGTGATTCTCTATGAGGCGTGTGTGATTCTCTACTGAGGCGTGTGTGATTCCTCCCTGAGGCGTGTGTGATTCTCCCTGAGGCGTGTGTAATTCTCCCTGAGGCGTTTGTGATTCTCTATGACGCGAGTGTGATTCTCCCTTAGGCGTGTGTGATTCTCCCTGAGGCGTGTGTGATTCTCTACGAGGCGTGTGTGATTCTCCCTGAGGCGTGTGTGATTCTCCCTGAGGCGTGTGTGATTCTCCCTGAGGCGTGTGTGATTCTCTATGAGGCGTGTGTGATTCTCTATGAGGCGTGTGTGATTCTCTATGAGGCGTGTGTGATTCTCTATGAGGCGTGTGTGATTCTCTATGAGGCGTGTGTGATTCTCCCTGAGGCGTGTGTGATTCTCCCTGAGGCGTGTGTGATTCTCTATGAGGCGTGTGCGATTCTCTATGAGGCATGTGTGATTCTCTATGAGGCATGTGTGATTCTTCCTGAGGCGTGTGTGATTCTCCCTGAGGCGTGTGTGATTCTCTATGAGGCGTGTGTGATTCTCCCTGAGGCGTGTGTGATTCTCTATGAGGCGTGTGTGATTCTCCCTGAGGCGTGTGTGATTCTCTATGAGGCGTGTGTGATTCTACCTGAGGCGTGTGTGATTCTCTATGAGGCGTGTGTGATTCTCTATGAGGCGTGTGTGATTCTCTATGAGGCGTGTGTGATTCTCCCTGAGGCGTGTGTGATTCTCCCTGAGGCGTGTGTGATTCTCTATGAGGCGTGTGTGATTCTCTATGAGGCGTGTGTGATTCTCCCTGAGGCGTGTGTGATTCTCCATGAGGCGTGTGTGATTCTCTCTGAGGCGTGTGTGATTCTCCCTGAGGCGTGTGTGATTCTCTATGGGGCTTGTGTGATACTCTATGAGGTGTGTGTGATTCTCCCTGAGGCGTGTGTGATTCTCTATGAGGCGTGTGTGATTCTCCCTGAGGGCGTGTGTGATTCTCACTGAGGCGTGTGTGATTCTCCCTGAGACGTGTGTGATTCTACCTGAGGCGTGTGTGATTCTCTATGAGGCGTGTGTGATTCTCCCTGAGGCGTGTGTGATTCTCCCTGAGGCGTGTGTGATTCTCCCTGAGGCGTGTGTGATTCTCAAAGAGGCGCGTGTGATTCTCTATGAGGCGTGTGTGATTCTCCCTGAGGCGTGTGTGATTCTCCCTGAGGCGTGTGTGATTCTCCCTGAGGCGTGTGTGATTCTCCCTGAGGCGTGTGTGATTCTCTATGAGGCGTGTGTGATTCTAGCGGAGGCGTGTGTGATTCTCCCTGAGGCGTGTGTGATTCTCTATGAGGCGTGTGTGATTCTCGCTGAGGCGTGTGTGATTCTCTATGAGGCGTGTGTGATTCTCCCTGAGGCGTGTGTGATTCTCTATGAGGCGTGTGTGATTCTCTATGAGGCGTGTGTGATTCTCTATGAGGCGTGTGTGATTCTCTATGAGGCGTGTGTGATTCTCTATGAGGCGTGTGTGATTCTCCCTGAGGCGTGTGTGATTCTCCCTGAGGCGTGTGTGATTCTCCCTGAGGCGTGTGTGATTCTCTATGAGGCGTGTGTGATTCTCTATGAGGCGTGTGTGATTCTCTATGAGGCGTGTGTGATTCTCTATGAGGCGTGTGTGATTCTCCCTGAGGCGTGTGTGATTCTCTATGAGGCGTGTGTGATTCTCTATGAGGCGTGTGTGATTCTCACTGAGGCGTGTGTGATTCTCTATGAGGCGTGTGTGATTCTCTATGAGGCGTGTGTGATTCTCCCTGAGGCGTGTGTGATTCTCCCTGAGGCGTGTGTGATTCACTAGGGGGCGTGTGTGATTCTCCTGGAGGCGTGTGTGATTCTCCCTGAGGCGTGTGTGATTCTCCCTGGGGCTTGTGTGATTCTCCATGAGGCGTGTGTGATTCTCCTTGAGGCGTGTGTGATTCTCCCTGAGGCGTGTGTGATTCTCCTCGAGGCGTGTGTGATTCTCCATGAGGCGTGTGTGATTCTCTATGAGGCGTGTGTGATTCTCTTTGAGGCGTGTGTGATTCTCTATGAGGCGTGTGTGATTCTCCCTGAGGCGTGTGTGATTCTCTATGAGGCGTGTGTGATTCTCTATGAGGCGTGTGTGATTCTCCCTGAGGCGTGTGTGATCCTCCCTGAGGCGTGTGTGATTCTCCATGAGGCGTGTGTGATTCTCTATGAGGCGTGTGTGATTCTCTATGAGGCGTGTGTGATTCTCCCTGAGGCGTGTGTGATTCTCCCTGAGGCGTGTGTGATTCTCTATGAGGCGTGTGTGATTCTCCCTGAGGCGTGTGTGATTCTCCCTGAGGCGTGTGTGATTCTCTATGAGGCGTGTGTGATTCTCCTGGATTCGTGTGTGATTCTCCCTGAGGCGTGTGTGATTCTCTATGAGGCGTGTGTGATTCTCCCTGAGGCGTGTGTGATTCTCCCTGAGGCGTGTGTGATTCTCTATGAGGCGTGTGTGATTCTCTATGAGGCGTGTGTGATTCTCTATGAGGCGTGTGTGATTCTCCCTGAGGCGTGTGTGATTCTCCTGGAGGCGTGTGTGATTCTCCCTGAGGCGTGTGTGATTCTCCCTGAGGCGTGTGTGATTCACTATGAGGCGTGTGTGATTCTCCCTGAGGCGTGTGTGATTCTCTATGAGGCGTGTGTGATTCTCTATGAGGCGTGTGTGATTCTCCCTGAGGCGTGTGTGATTCTCTATGAGGCGTGTGTGATTCTCTATGAGGCGTGTGTGATTCTGTATGAGGCGTGTGTGATTCTCCCTGAGGCGTGTGTGATTCTCGATGAGGCGTGTGTGATTCTCTATGACGCGTGTTTGATTCTCTATGAGGCGAGTGTGATTCGCCCTGAGGCGTGTTTGATTCTCTATGAGGCGTGTGTGATTCTCTATGAGGCGTGTGTGATTCTCCCTGAGGCTTGTGTGATTCTCTATGAGGCGTGTGTGATTCTACCTGAGGCGTTTGTGATTCTCTATGAGGCGTGTGTGATTCTCCCTGAGGCGTGTGTGATTCTCTATGAGGCGTGTGTGATTCTCTATGAGGCGAGTGTGATTCTCCCTGAGGCGTGTGTGTTTTTCTATGAGGCGTGTGTGATTCTCCCTGAGGCGTGTGTGATTCTCCATGAGGCGTGTGTGATTCTCTATGAGGCGTGTGTGATTCTCTATGAGGTGTGTGTTATTCTCCCTGAGGCATGTGTGTTTTTCTATGAGGCGTGTGTGATTCTCCATGAGGCGTGTGTGATTCTCTATGAGGGCGTGTGCGATTCTCTATGCGGCGTGTGTGATTCTCTCTGAGGCGTGTGTGATTCTCTATGAGGCGAGTGTGATTCTCCAGAGGCGTGTGTGATTATCTCTGGGCGTGTGTGATTCTCCCTGAGGCAGTGTGGATTCTCCCTGAGGCGTGTTTGATTCTCTATGAGGCTGGTGATTCTCCATGAGGCGTGTGTGATTCTCCCTGAGGCGTGTGTGATTCTCCCTGAGGCGTGTGTGATTCTCCATGAGGCGTGTGTGATTCTCCCTGAGGCATGTGTGATTCTCTATGACACGTGTGTGATTCTCCCTGAGGCGAGTTTGATTCTCTATGAGGCGTGTGTGATTCTCTATGAGGCGTGTGAGATTCTCCCTGAGGCGTGTGATTCTCCATGTGGTGTGTGATTCTCCCTGAGGCATGTGCGATTCTCTATGAGGCGTCGTGTGATTCTCCCTGAGACGTGTGTGATACTTTATGAGGCGTGTGTGATTCTCTGTGATGCGAGTTTGATTCTCTATGAGACGTGTGTGATTTTCCCTGAGGGGATGTGTGATTTCTCAATGAGGCATGTGTGATTCTCCTTGAGGACGTGTGTGATTCTCCTGAGGCGTGTGTGATTCTCTATGAGGGTGTGTGATTCTCCCTCTGAGGCGTGTGTGATTCTCCCTGAGGGTCGATGTGATTCTCAAGAGGCGTGTGTGATTCTCTATGACGCGTGTTTGATTCTCTATGAGGCGTGTGTGATTCTCTCTGAGGCGTGTGTGATTCTCTATGAGGCGAATGTGATTGTCTATGAGACGTGTGTGATTTTCCCTGAGGCTTGTGTGATTCTCCCTGAGGCGAGTGTGATTCTCTATGAGACGTGTGTGATTCTCCCTGAGGGGTGTGTGATTCTCCCTGAGGCGTGTGTGATTCTCTCTGAGGCGTGTGTGATTCTCTATGAGGCGAGCGTGTTTCTCCCTGAGGCGTGTGTGATTCTCTATGAGGCGTGTGTGATTCTCCCTGAGGCGTGTGTGATTCTCCCTGAGGCGTGTGTGATTCTCCCTGAGGCATGTGTGATTCTCTATGAGGCGTGTGTGATTCTCCATGAGGCGTGTGTGATTCTCCCTGAGGCGTGTGTGATTCTCTATGAGGCGTGCGTGTTTCTCTATGAGGCGTGTGTGATTCTCTATGAGGCGTGTGTGATTCTCCATGAGGCGTGTGTGATTCTCCATGAGGCGTGTGTGATTCTCTCTGAGGCGTGTGTGATTCTCCCTGAGGCGTGTGTGATTCTCCCTGAGGCGTGTGTGATTCTCTATGAGGCGTGTGTGATTCTCCTGGAGGCGTGTGTGATTATCTATGAGGCGTGTGTGATTCTCTATGAGGCGTTTGTGATTCTCCCTGAGGCGTGTGTGATTCTCTATGAGGCGTGTGTGATTCTCTATGAGGCGTGTGTGATTCTCCCTGAGGCATGTGTGATTCTCTATGAGGCGTGTGTGATTCTCCCTGAGGCATGTGTGATTCTCTATGAGGAGTGTGTGATTCTCCCTGAGGCGTGTGTGATTCTCTATGAGGCGTGAGTGATTCTCCCTGAGGCGTGTGTGATTCTCCCTGAGGCGTGTGTGATTCTCTATGAGGCTTGTGTGATTCTCCTGGAGTCGTGTGTGATTCTCTATGAGGCGTGTGTGATTCTCCCTGAGGCGTGTGTGATTCTCCATGAGGCGTGTGTGATTCTCTATGAGGCGTGTGTGATTCTCTATGAGGCGTGTGTGATTCTCCCTGAGGCGTGTGTGATTCTCTATGAGGCGTGTGTGATTCTCTATGAGGCGTGTGTGATTCTCCCTGAGGCGTGTGTGATTCTCTATGAGGCGTGTGTGATTCTCCCTGAGGCATGTGTGATTCTCTATGAGGCGTGTGTGATTCTACCTGAGGCGTGTGTGATTCTCTATGAGGCGTGTGTGATTCTCGATGAGGCGTGTGTGATTCTCCCTGAGGCGTGTGTGATTCTCTATGAGGCGTGTGTGATTCTCCCTGAGGCGTGTGTGATTCTCCCTGAGGCGTGTGTGATTCTCTCTGAGGCGTGTGTGATTCTCTAAGAGGCGTGTGTGATTCTCCCTGAGGCGTGTGTGATTCTCTATGAGGCGTGTGTGATTCTCCCTGAGGCGTGTGTGATTCTCCCTGAGGCGTGTGTGATTCTCCCTGAGGCTTGTGTGATTCTCCCTGAGGCGTGTGTGATTCTCCATGAGGCGTGTGTGATTCTCCCTGAGGCGTGTGTGATTCTCCCTGAGGTGTGTGTGATTCTCCCTGAGGCGTGTGTGATTCTCCCTGAGGAATGTGTGATTCTCTATGAGGCGTGTGTGATTCTCCCTGAGGCGTGTGTGATTCTCTATGAGGCCTGTGTGATTCTCCCTGAGGCGTGTGTGATTCTCCCTGAGGCGTGTGTGATTCTCCCTGAGGCGTGTGTGATTCTCCCTGAGGCGTGTGTGATTCTCTATGAGGCGTGTGTGATTCTCCCTGAGGCGTGTGTGATTCTCGATGAGGCGTGTGTGATTCTCTATGAGGCGTGTGTGATTCTCACTCAGGCGTGTGTGATTCTCTATGAGGCGTGTGTGATTCTCCCTGAGGCGTGTGTGATTCTCTATGAGGCGTGTGTGATTCTCCCTGAGGCGTGTGTGATTCTCTATGAGGCGTGTGTGATTCTCCTTGAGGCGTGTGTGATTCTCCCTGAGGCGTGTGTGATTCTCCCTGAGGCGTGTGTGATTCTTTATGAGGCGTGTGTGATTCTCCCTGAGGCGTGTGTGATTTTCTCTGAGGCGTGTGTGATTCTCCCTGAGGCGTGTGTGATTCTCTATGAGGCGTGTGTGATTCTCCCTGAGGCGTGTGTGATTCTCTATGAGGCGTGTGTGATTCTCCCTGAGGCGTGTGTGATTCTCCCTGAGGCGTGTGTGATTCTCTATGAGGCGTGTGTGATTCTCCCAGAGGCGTGTGTGATTCTCTATGAGGCGTTTGTGATTGTCTATGAGGCGTGTGTGTTTCTCTATGAGGCGTGTGTGATTTCTCTATGAGGCTTTGTGTGATTCTCCCTGAGGCGTGTGTGATTCTCCCTGGGGCGTGTGTGATTCTCTATGAGGCGAGTGTGATTTTCCCTGAGGCGGGTGTGATTCTCTATGAGGCGTGTGTGATTCTACCTGAGGGGTCTGTGATTCTCTATGAGGCGAGTGTGATTCGCCATGAGGCATGTGTGATTCTCTATGAGGCGTGTGTGATTCTTCCTGAGGCGTGTGTGATTCTCTATGTGGCGAGTGTGATTCTCCCTCAGGCGTTTGTGATTGTCTATGAGGCGTGTGTGATTCTCCCCGGAGGGCTGTGTGATTCTCCAAGAGGCGTTTTGTGATTCTCCATGAGGCGTGTGTGATCTCCCTGAGGCGTGTGTGATTCTCTGAGGCGTGTGTGATTCTCTATGAGGCGTGTGTGATTCTCCCTGAGGCGTGTGTGATTCTCTATGAGGCGTGTTGTGATTCTCCTGAGGAGTGTGATTCTCTATGAGGCGTGTGTGATTCTCCATGAGGCGTGTGTGATTCTCCTGAGGCGTGTGTGATTCTCCATGAGGCGTGTGTGATTCTCCTGAGGCGTGTGTGATTCTCTATGAGGCGTGTGTGATTCTCCCTGAGGCGTGTGTGATTCTCCATGAGGCGTGTGTGATTCTCCATGAGGCGTGTGTGATTCTCCCTGAGGCGTGTGTTATCTTCTATGGGGCGTGTGTGATTCTCAATCAGGTGAGTGTGATTCTCTATGAGGCGTCTGTGATTCTCTATGAGGCGTTTTTGATTCTCTTTGAGGCGTGTGTGATTCTCTATGAGGCCTGTGTGATTCTCTCTGAGGCGTGTGTATTTCTCTATGAGGCGTGTGTGATTCTCCCTGAGGCGTGTGTGATTCTCTATGAGGCGCTTGTGATTCTCTATGAGGCGTGTGTGATTCTCCCTGAGGCGTGTGTGATTCTCTATGAGACGTGTGTGATTCTCCCTGAGGCGTGTGTGATTTTCCCTGAGGCGTGTGTGATTCTCTATGAGGCGTGTGTGATTCTCCCTGAGGCGTGTGTGATTCTCTATGAGGCGTGTGTGATTCTCTATGAGGCGTGTGTGATTCTCCCTGAGGCGTGTGTGATTCTCTATGAGGCGTGTGTGATTCTCCCTGAGGCGTGTGTGATTCTCCATGAGGCGTGTGTGATTCTCTATGAGGCGTGTGTGATTCTCCTGGAGGCGTGTGTGATTCTCCATGAGGCTTGTGTGATTCTCTATGAGGCGTGTGTGATTCTTCCTGAGGCGTGTGTGATTCTCCCTGAGGCGTGTGTGATTCTCCTTGAGGCGTGTGTGATTCTCTATGAGGCGTGTGTGATTCTCTATGAGGCGTGTGTGATTCTCCCTGAGGCGTGTGTGATTCTCCCTGAGGCGTGTGTGATTCTCCTTGAGGCGTGTGTGATTCTCCCTGAGGCGTGTGTGATTCTCTATGAGGCGTGTGCGATTCTCTATGAGGCGTGTGTGATTCTCGGTGAGGCGTGTGTGATTCTCCATGAGGCGTGTGTGATTCTCTATGAGGCGTGTGTGATTCTACCTGAGGCGTGTGTGATTCTCTATGAGGCGTGTGTGATTCTCTATGAGGCGTGTGTGATTCTCCCTGAGGCGTGTGTGATTCTCCCTGAGGCGTGTGTGATTCTCTATGAGGCGTGTGTGATTCTCTATGAGGCGTGTGTGATTCTCCCTGAGGCGTGTGTGATTCTCTATGAGGCGTGTGTGATTCTCCATGAGGCGTGTGTGATTCTCCCTGAGGCGTGTGTGATTCTCTATGAGGCTTGTGTGATTCTCTATGAGGCGTGTGTGATTCTCCCTGAGGCGTGTGTGATTCTCTATGAGGCGTGTGTGATTCAGCCTGAGGCGTGTGTGATTCTCCCTGAGGCGTGTGTGATTCTCTATGAGGCGTGTGTGATTCTCCTGGTGGCATGTGTGATTCTCCTGAGGCGTGTGTGATTCTCCCTGAGGCGTGTGTGATTCTCTATGAGGCGTGTGTGATTCTCCCTGAGGCGTGTGTGATTCTCTATGAGGCGTGTGTGATTCTCCCTGAGGCGTGTGTGATTCTCCCTGAGGCGTGTGTGATTCTCCCTGAGGCTTGTGTGATTCTCCCTGAGGCGTGTGTGATTCTCCATGAGGCGTGTGTGATTCTCCCTGAGGCGTGTGTGATTCTCCCTGAGGCTTGTGTGATTCTCTATGAGGCGTGTGTGATTCTCCCTGAGGCGTGTGTGATTCACCCTGAGGCGTGTGTGATTCTCCCTGAGGCGTGTGTGATTCTCTCTGAGGCGTGTGTGATTCTCTATGAGGCGTGTGTGATTCTCCCTGAGGCGTGTGTGATTCTCCCTGAGGCGTGTGTGATTCTCTATGAGGCGTGTGTGATTCTCCCTGAGGCGTGTGTGATTCTCTATGAGGCGTGTGTGATTCTCCCTGAGGCGTGTGTGATTCTCCCTGAGGCGTGTGTGATTCTCCCTGAGGCGTGTGTGATTCTCTCTGAGGCGTGTGTGATTCTCTATGAGGCGTGTGTGATTCTCACTGAGGCGTGTGTGATTCTCTATGAGGTGTGTGTGATTCTCCCTGAGGCGTGTGTGATTCTCTATGTCGCGAGTGAGATTCTCCCTGAGGCGTGTGTGATTCTCTATGAGGCGTGTGTGATTCTCCCTGAGGCATGTGTGATTCTCCCTGAGGCGTGTGTGATTCTCCCTGAGGCGTGTGTGATTCTCCCTGAGGCGTGTGTGATTCTCCCTGAGGCGTGTGTGATTCTCTATGAGGCGTGTGTGATTCTCTATGAGGCGTGTGTGATTCTCCATGAGGCGTGTGTGATTCTCCCTGAGGCGTGTGTGATTCTCCCAAGACGTGTGTGATTCTCTATGAGGCGTGTGTGATTCTCTATGAGGCGTGTGTGATTCTCCCTGAGGCGTGTGTGATTCTCTATGAGGCGTGTGTGATTCTCTATGAGGCGTGTGTGATTCTCCCTGAGGCGTGTGTGATTCTCTATGAGGCTTGTGTGATTCTCCCTGAGGCGTGTGTGATTCTCTATGAGGCGTGTGTGATTCTCCCTGAGGCGTGTGTGATTCTCTATGAGGCGTGTGTGATTCTCTATAAGGCGTGTGTGATTCTCTCTGAGGCGTGTGTGATTCTCCCTGAGGCGTGTGTGATTCTCCCTGAGGCGTGTGTGATTCTCTATGAGGCGTGTGTGATTCTCCCAGAGGCGTGTGTGATTCTCGCTGAGGCGTGTGTGATTCTCTATGAGGCGTGTGTGATTCTCCCTGAGGCGTGTGTGATTTCTCATGAGGCGTGTGTGATTCTCCCTGAGGCGTGAGTGATTCTCCCTGAGGTTTGTGTGATTCTCCCTGAGGCGTGTGTGATTCTCTATGAGGCGTGTGTGATTCTCCCTGAGGCGTGTGTGATTCTCCCTGAGGCGTGTGTGATTCTCCCTGAGGCGTCTGTGATTCTCTATGAGGCCTGTGTGATTCTCTATGAGGCGTGTGTGATTCTCTCTGAGGCGTGTGTGATTCTCCCTGAGGCGTGTGTGATTCTCTATGAGGCGTGTGTGATTCTCTCTGAGGCGTGTGTGATTCTCTATGAGGCGTGTGTGATTCTCCCTGTGGGCGTGTGTGATTCTCCCTGAGGCGTGTGTGATTCTCCCTGAGGCGTGTGTGATTCTCCCTGATGCATGTGTGATTCTCTATGAGGCGTGTGTGATTCTCTATGAGGCGTGTGTGATTCTCCATGAGGCATGTGTGATTCTCTATGAGGCGTGTGTGATTCTCTATGAGGCGTGTGTGATTCTCTATGAGGCGTGTGTGATTCTCCCTGAGGCGTGTGTGATTCTCTATGAGGCGTGTTGATTCTCCCTGAGGCGTGTGTGATTCTCCCTGAGGCGTGTGTGATTCTCTCTGAGGCGTGTGTGATTCTCTATGAGGCGTGTGTGATTCTCTATGAGGCGTGTGTGATTCTCCCTGAGGCGTGTGTGATTCTCCCTGAGGCGTGTGT
The DNA here is from genome assembly GCF_017639515.1 of Carcharodon carcharias. Lineage (NCBI taxonomy): Eukaryota > Metazoa > Chordata > Chondrichthyes > Lamniformes > Lamnidae > Carcharodon > Carcharodon carcharias. The sequence goes on from NC_054476.1 coordinate 142,588,263, forward strand.
GATTCTCCCTGAGGCGTGTGTGATTCTCCCTGAGGCATGTGTGATTCTCCCTGAGGTATGTGTGATTCTCCCTGAGGCGTGTGTGATTCTCATATGAGGCTTGTGTGATTCTACCTGAGGCGTGTTTGATTCTGTATGAGGCGTGTGTGATTCTCGATGAGGCGTGTGTGATTCTCTATGACGCGTGTTTGATTCTCTATGAGGCGTGTGTGATTCTCTATGAGGCATGTGTGATTTTCTATGAGGCGTGTGTGATTCTCCATGAGGCGTGTGTGATTCTCCCTGAGGCGTGTGTGATTCTCCATGAGGCGTGTGTGATTCTCCCTGAGGCGGGTCTGATTCTCTATGAGGTGTGTGTTATTCTCCCTGAGGCATGTGTGTTTTTCTATGAGGCGTGTGTGATTCTCCATGAGGCATGTGTGATTCTCCCTGAGGCGTGTGTGATTCTCTATGAGGCGTGTTTGATTCTGTATGAGGTCTGCGTTATTCTCCCTGAGGCGTGTGTGATTCTCTATGAGGCGTGTGTGATTCTCCTTGAGGCGTGTGTGATTCTCCTTGAGGCGTGTGTGATTCTCTATGAGGCGTGTGTGATTCTCTATGAGGCGTGTGTGATTCTCTATGAGGCGTGTGTGATTCTCCACTGAGGCCGTGTGTGATTCTCATGAGGCGTGTGTGATTCTCCTGAGGGGCGGGTGTGATTCTCTGGAGGTGTTGTGATTCTACCTGAGGCGTGTGTGATTCTCCCTGAGGCGTGTGTGATTCTCCATGAGGCGTGTGTGATTCTCCCTGAGGCGTGTGTGATTCTCCATGAGGCGTGTGTGATTCTCTCTGAGGCGTGTGTGATTCTCCCTGAGGAGTGTGTGATTCTCCATGAGGTGTGTGTGATTCTCCCTGAGGCGTGTGTGATTCTCCCTGAGGCGTGTGTGATTCTCTATGAGGCGTGTGTGATTCTCTATGAGGCGTGTGTGATTCTCTATGAGGCGAGTGTGATTCTCCCTGAGGCGTGTGTGATTCTCTATGAGGCGTTTTGATTCTCTATGAGGCGTGTGTGATTCTCTATGAGGCGTGTGTGATTCTCCCTGAGGCATGTGTGATTCTCTATGAGGCGTGTGTGATTCTCCCTGAGGCGTGTGTGATTCTCCCTGAGGCGTGTGTGATTCTCTATGAGGCGTGTGTGATTCTTCACGAGGCGTGTGTGATTCTCCACGAGGCGTGTGTGATTCTCCCTGAGGCGTGTGTGATTCTCCTGAGGGTGTGTGATTCTCCCTGAGGCGTGTGTGATTCTCATGAGGCGTGTGTGATTCTCCTGAGGCGTGTGTGATTCTCCTGAGGCGTGTGTGATTCTCTATGAGGCGTGAGTGATTCTCCCTGAGCGTGTGTGATTCTCCCTGAGGCGTGTGTGATTCTCTATGAGGCGTGTGTGATTCTCCCTGAGGCGTGTGTGATTCTCCCTGAGGCGTGTGTGATTCTCCCTGAGGCGTGTGTGATTCTCTATGAGGCGTGTGTGATTCTCTATGAGGCGTGTGTGATTCTCTATGAGGCGTGTGTGATTCTCTATGAGGCGTGTGTGATTCTCTATGAGGCGTGTGTGATTCTCTATGAGGCGTGTGTGATTCTCCCTGAGGCGTGTGTGATTCTCTATGAGGCGTGTGTGATTCTCCCTGAGGCGTGTGTGATTCTCTATGAGGCGTGTGTGATTCTCCCTGAGGCGTGTGTGATTCTCTATGAGGCGTGTGTGATTCTCTATGAGGCGTGTGTGATTCTCCCTGAGGCGTGTGTGATTCTCTATGAGGCGTGTGTGATTCTTCCTGAGGCGTGTGTGATTCTCCCTGAGGCGTGTGTGATTCTCCCTGAGGCGTGTGTGATTCTCTATGAGGCGTGTGTGATTCTCTATGAGGCGTGTGTGATTCTCCCTGAGGCGTGTGTGATTCTCTATGAGGCGTGTGTGCTCCTCCCTGAGGCGTGTGTGATTCTCTATGAGGCGTGTGTGATTCTCCCTGAGGCGAGTGTGATTCTCCATGAGGCGTGTGTGATTCTCCATGAGGAGTGTGTGATTCTCCTCTATGGCGTTAGTGATTCTCCCTGAGGCGTGTGTGATTCTCTACCTGAGGCGTGTGTGATTCTTTATGAGGCATGTATGATTCTCCATGAGGCGTGTGTGATTCTCCCTGAGGGATGTGTGAGATTCTCATGAGACGTGTGTGATTTTCCCTGAGGCTTGTGTGATTCTCCCTGAGACGTGTGTGATTCTCTATGAGGCGTGTGTGATTCTCTATGAGGCATGTGTGATCCTCCATGAGGCTTGTGTGAATCTCCATGAGGCGTGTGTGATTCTCTATGAGGGCTGTGTGATTCTCCCTGAGGCGTGTGTGATTCTCCTGAGGCGATGTGTGATTCTCCATAAGTCGAGAGTGATTCTCCCTGCGGCGTGTGTGATTTTCCCTGCGTGTGTGTGTAATTCTCTATAGCTAGTGTGATTCTCTATGAGGCGTGTGTGATTCTCTATGAGGCGTGTGTGATTCTCCCTGAGGCGTGTGTGATTCTCTATGAGGCGTGTGTGATTCTCCCTGAGGCGTGTGTGATTCTCCCTGAGGCGTGTGTGATTCTCTCTGAGGCGTGTGTGATTCTCCCTGAGGCGTGTGTGATTATCCATGAGGCGTGTGTGATTCTCCATGAGGCGTGTGTGATTCTCTATGAGGCGTGTGTGATTCTCCCTGAGGCGTGTGTGATTCTCCCTGAGGCGTGTGTGATTCTCCCTGAGGCGTGTGTGATTCTCCCTGAGGCGTGTGTGATTCTCTATGAGGCGTGTGTGATTCTCTATGAGGCGTGTGTGATTCTCTCTGAGGCGTGTGTGATTCTCCCTGAGGCGTGTGTGATTCTCCCTGAGGCGTGTGTGATTCTCTATGAGGCGTGTGTGATTCTCTCTGAGGCGTGTGTGATTCTCTATGAGGCGTGTGTGATTCTCCCTGAGGCGTGTGTGATTCTCTATGAGGCGTGTGTGATTCTCCATGAGGCGTGTGTGATTCTCTATGAGGCGTGTGTGATTCTCTATGAGGCGTGTGTGATTCTCTATGAGGCGTGTGTGATTCTCTATGAGGCGTGTGTGATTCTCCCTGAGGCGTGTGTGATTCTCCCTGAGGCGTGTGTGATTCTCTATGAGGCGTGTGTGATTCTCTATGAGGCGTGTGTGATTCTCTATGAGGCGTGTGTGATTCTCTATGAGGCTTGTGTGATTCTCTATGAGGCGTGTGTGATTCTCCATGAGGCGTGTGTGATTCTCTCTGAGGCGTGTGTGATTCTCCATGAGGCGTGTGTGATTCTCCATGAGGCGTGTGTGATTCTCTATGAGGCGTGTGTGATTCTCCCTGAGGCGTGTGTGATTCTCTATGAGGCGTGTGTGATTCTCCTTGAGGCGTGTGTGATTCTCCTAGAGGCGTGTGTGATTCTCTATGAGGCGTGTGTGATTCTCTATGAGGCGTGTGTGATTCTCCCTGAGGCGTGTGTGATTCTCCCTGAGGCGTGTGTGATTCTCTATGAGGCATGTGTGATTCTCCCTGAGGCGTGTGTGATTCTCCCTGAGGCGTGTGTGATTCTCCATGAGGCGTGTGTGATTCTCCCTGAGGCATGTGTGATTCTTTATGAGGCATGTGTGATTCTCTCTGAGGCGTGTGTGATCCTCCCTCAGGCGTGTGTGATTCTCTATGAGGCGTGTGTGATTCTCCCTGAGGCGTGTGTGATTCTCTATGAGGCGTCTGTGATTCTCCCTGAGGCGAGTTTGATTCTCTATGAGGCGTGTGTGATTCTCTATGAGGCGTGTGTGATTCTCCCTGAGGCGTGTGTGATTCTCTATGAGGCGTGTGTGATTCTCCCTGAGGCGTTTGTGATTCTCTATGAGGCGTGTGTGATTCTCCCTGAGGCGGTGTGATTCTCTATGAGGCAGTGTGATTCTCCCTGAGGCGTGTGTGATTCTCTATGAGGCGTGTGTGATTCTCTATGAGGCGTGTGTGATTCTCTATGAGGCGTGTGTGATTCTTGCTGAGGCGTGTGTGATTCTCCCTGAGGCGTGTGTGATTCTCCCTGAGGCGTGTGTGATTCTCCCTGAGGCGTGTGTGATTCTCTCTGAGGCGAGTGTGATTCTCCATGAGGCGTGTGTGATTCTCCCTGAGGCGTGTGTGATTCTCCCTGAGGCGTGTGTGATTCTCCCTGAGGCGTGTGTGATTCTCCATGAGGCGTGTGTGATTCTCCCTGAGGCGTGTGTGATTCTCCATGAGGCGTGTGTGATTCTCCCTGAGGCGTGTGTGATTCTCTATGAGGCGTGTGTGATTCTCTATGAGGCGTGTGTGATTCTCCCTGAGGCGTGTGTGATTCTCTATGAGGCGTGTGTGATTCTCCCTGAGGCGTGTGTGATTCTCCCTGAGGCGTGTGTGATTCTCCCTGAGGCGTGTGTGATTCTCCCTGAGGCGTGTGTGATTCTCTATGAGGCGTGTGTGATTCTACCTGAGGCGTGTGTGATTCTCCCTGAGGCGTGTGTGATTTTCTATGAGGCGGACTGTGATTCTCCCTGAGGCGTGTGTGATTCTCTTCTGAGGCATGTGTGATTCTCTATGAGGCTGTGTGATTTCGCCTGAGGCGTGTGTGATTTCTCCCTGAGGTGTGTGTGATTCTCCCTGAGGAGTGTGTGATTCTCCCTGAGGCGTGTGTGATCTCCCTGAGGCGTGTGTGATTCTCTATGAGGCGTGTGTGATTCTCTATGAGGCGTGTGTGATTCTCCTGAGGCGTGTGTGATTCTAACCTGAGGGCGTGTGTGATTCTCTGTGGCGTGTGTGATTCTCTCTGAGGCATGTGTGATTCTCCTGAGGCTTGTGTTGATTCTCCCTGAGCGTGTGTGATTCTCCTGAGGAGTCGTGTGATTCTCCTGTGAGGCTTGTGTGATTCTCCCTGAGGCGTGGTGTGATTCTCATGAGGCTTGTGTGATTCTCCCTGAGGCGTGTGTGATTCTCTATGAGGCGTGTGTGATTCTCCCTAGAGCGTGTGTGATCTCTATGAGGCGTGTGTGATTCTCTATGAGGCGTGTGTGATTCTCTATGAGGCGTGTGTGATTCTCCCTGAGGCGTGTGTGATTCTCTATGAGGCATGTTTGATTCTGTATGAGGCGAGTGTGATTCTCCCTGAGGCGTTTGTGATTCTCCATGAGGCGTGTGTGATTCTCTCTGAGGCGTGTGTGATTCTCTATGAGGCGTGTGTGATTCTCTATGAGGCGTGTGTAATTCTCCCTGAGGCGTGTGTGATTCTCTATGAGGCGTGTGTGATTCTCTATGAGGCGTCTGTGATTCTCCCTGAGGCATGTGTGATTCTCTATGAGGCGTGTGTGATTCTCTATGAGGCATGTGTGATTCTCTATGAGGCGTGTGTGATTGTCCCTGAGGTGTGTGTGATCCTCCCTGAGGCATGTGTGATTCTCTATGAGGCATGTGTGATTCTCTATGAGGCGTGTGTGATTCTCTATGAGGCATGTGTGATTCTCTATGAGGCGTGTGTGATTCTCCCTGAGGCGTGTGTGATTCTCCATGAGGCGTGTGTGATTCTCCATGAGGCGTGTGTGATTCTCTATGAGGCGTGTGTGATTCTCCATGAGGCGTGTGTGATTCTCCCTGAGGCGTGTGTGATTCTCCATGAGGCGTGTGTGATTCTCCTTGAGGCGTGTGTGATTCTCCCTGTGGCGTGTGTGATTCTCCCTGAGGCGTGCGTGATTCTCTATGAGGCGTGTGTGATTCTCTATGAGGCGAGTGTGATTCTCTATGAGGCGTGTGTGATTCTCCATGAGGCGTATGTGATTCTCTATGAGGCGTGTGTGATTCTCCCTGAGGGCTGTGTGATTCTCTTTGAGGCAGTGTGTGATTCTCCCTGAGGCGTGTGTTATATCCTATGAGGCGTGTGTGATTCTCTATGAGGCGTGTGTGATTCTCCCTGAGGCGTGTGTGATTCTCTCTGAGGCGTGTGTGATTCTCTATGTGGCGTGTGATTCTCCTGGTGGCATGTGTGATTCTCCTGAGGCGTGTGTGATTCTCTTAGGCGTTGTTGATTCTCCATGAGGCGTGTGTGATTCTCCTGAGGCGTGGTGTGATTCTCTCTGAGGCGTGTGTGATTCTCACTGAGGCGTGTGTGATTCTCTATGAGGCGGGTGATTCTCCCTGAGGCATGTGTGATTCTCAATGAGGCGTGTGTGATTCTCTATGAGGCGTGTGTGATTCTCACTGAAGCGTGTGTGATTCTCTATGAGGCGTGAGTGATTCTCCCTGAGGCGTGTGTGATTCTCTATGAGGCGTGAGTGATTCTCTATGAGGCATGTGTGATTCTCCCTGAGGCGTGTGTGATTCTCCCTGAGGCGTGTGTGATTCTCTATGAGGCATGTGTGATTCTCAAAGAGGCGTGTGTTATTCTCTTTGAGGCGAGTGTGATTCTCCCTGAGGCGTGTGTGATTTTCCCTGAGGCGTGTGTGATTCTCTATGAGGCGTGTGTGATTCTCACTGAGGCGTGTGTGATTCTCCCTGAGGCGTGTGTGATTCTCCCTGAGGCGTGTGTGATTCTCCCTGAGGCGTGTGTGATTCTCCCTGTGGCGTGTGTGATCAGCACAGGCAAACTGCCAAACAGCATAAGCAGCAAGTGAATATACACAGCTGTGCGATCCCACAACAACGGATCAGATCTCTGCAGTCCTGCCACATCCAGTCGTGAATGGTGGTGGTCAATTAAACAATCCCTGGAGGAGGAGATCTCCACAATATCTGCATCCTCAATGATGGGTGTGCCAGCACATGAGTGCAAAAGATAAAGCTGAAGCATTTGCAACAATCTTCAGCCTGAAGTACCGATGTGGATGATCCATCTTGGCCTTCTTCGGAGGTCCCCAGCATCACAGATGCCAGTCTTCAGCCAATTCGATTCTTCTACGTGATATCAAGAAACAGCTGAAGGCACTGGATACTGTAAAGGCTATGGGCCCTGACAATATTCCGGCAATAGTACTGAAGACTTGTGCTCCTGAGGCTTGCCGTGCTCCTCGCCAAGCTGTTGCAATACAGCTACAATACTGGCAACTACCTGGTTAAGTGGAAAATTGCCAGGTATGTTCTGTACACAAAAAGCTGTGGACAAATCCAACCGGCTAATTACTGCCCCATCAATCTACTCTCCATCATCAGTCAAGTAATGGAAGGGGTCAGCAACAGTGCTATCAAGCACTTGCTTAGCAATAAGGCTCACTGACACCCAGTTTGGGTTCCATCAGGTGTCACTCAGCTCCTGACCTCATTACGCCTTGGTTCAAACATGGACAAAAGAACTGAACTCCCGAGGTGAGGTGAGAGTGACTGCCCTTGACATCAAGGCTGCATTTGACTGAGTGTGGCATCAAGGAGCCCTAGCAAAACTGGAGTCAATGGGAATCAGGGGAAAAATTCTCCTCTGGTTGGAGTCATACCTGGCACAAAGGAAGATGGCTGTGGTTGTTGGAGGTCAATCATCTCAGCTCCAGGCATCACTGCAGGAGTTCCTCAGGGTAGTGTCCTAGGCCAACCATCTTCAGCTGTTTCATCAATCGCCTTCCTTCATCATAAGGTCAAAGTGGGGATGTTTGCTGATGGTTGCACAATGTTCAGCACCATTCACAACTCCTCAGATACTGAAGCAGTCCATGTCCAAATGCAGCAAGACCTGGACAATATCCAGACTTGGGCTGACAAGTGGCAAGTAACATTTGTACCACACAAGTGCTAGGCATGACCATCTCCAACATGAGAAAATCTAACCATCGCCCTTTGACATTCAATGGCATTACCATCACTGAATCCCCCACTATCAACATCTTGGGGGTTACCATTGACCAGAAACTGAACTGGATTAGCCTGTTGCTTGCACACGAACAGGGGAGAGAGCTCATCCTGAGTGAGACACAGCCAGAGTGAGTGTGGGTATTGGCAATTTGGTACACAGTGAGAATTCAATGCAGAGGGGAAGAGGTGCTCTTTGCATTTTTTCCTTGCTATCCAACTTCTTAAACCTTCAGAGTGTGGTCTTGCCTGCTGCAGCAATAGAGGCTACAAGGGGAAAGGAGTGACTGGTAAGTAGTGCGTAAGTTTAGGTAAGTATTTTACTACTTTAATCGCTTATAGTTTAAGGTCTTTTTGTGGTTATAGTTTGTATATTCTATAGTAATGAAGATCAGAAAAGAAGGGTTCTAGAATAATTGATTTAAAAGGTTTAATTTAAAGGGATAAGTCATGGTAGGAGAGCTCAAAGCCGTGGTGTGCTCCTCGTGCTCCATGTGGGAAGCCGGGGACATTTCCAGTGCCCAGGAGCAGCATGTGTGCAGGAAGTGTGACCAGCTGCAACTCCTGGAAGCTTGGGTTTCAGAGCTGGAACAGCGGCTGGGGACACTGTGGAGCATCAGCGAGTCTGAGAGCATGGTGGATATTTAGAGAGGTGGTCATACCGCAGCTGAAGGGGCTTGAGGAAGGAAGGGAATGGGTGACCACCAGGCAGTCCAAGAGAAACAGGCAGGTAGTTCAGGAGTCCCCTGGGGTCCAGCTCGCAAATCGGTATTCCATTTTGGAGGCTGCTGAGGGCGCTGGTTCCTCCAGGGAGTGCAGACAGAGTCAAGTTTCTGGCACCACAAGCAGCCTGTCTGTACAGGAGGAGAGGAAGAGAGGAAGAGCAATAGTAATAGGGGATTCTATAGTCAGGGGAACAGATAGCCGTCAACGTGACTCAGGATGGTGTGTTGCCTCCCTGGTGCCAGGGTCTGGGATGTCTCTGAACAGCTGCAGGGCATCCTGAAGGGGGAGGGTGATAAGGCAGAGGTTCATGGTACATGTTGGTACCAATGACATAAGTAGAAAGAGGGATGAGGTCTTGCTTCAAGAATTCAGGGAGTTAGTCAGTAGACTAAAAAGCAAGACCTCTCGGGTTGTAATCTCTGGATTACTCCCAGTGCCACGTGCTAGCGAGCTCAGAAATAGGAGAATAGTGCAGATGAATACGTGGCTTAAGCGTTGATGCAGGAGGGAGGGTTTTAGATTCCTGGATCACTGGGACCGTTTCTAGGGAAGGTGGGACCTGTACAATTGGGACAGTCTACATCTGAACCAGAACGGGGCAAACATCCTTGCGGGTGGGTTTGCTAGTGCTGTCAGGAGGAGTTTAAACTAATTCGGCAGGGGGAGGAGACACAGAATATTAGCAGAACAGGGACACATCATAATACAGTAAAACAATCAAGTCAGAGGGAGTACAGCTGCATTAAGTTTCAAGGGAGTAAGGCAAGGCTGGATGGCCTCTACTTTAATGCCAGGAATATTACCATAGAGGTCATGCTTAACAAATTTGATTGAATTTTTTGAGGTGACCAGGTGTGTAGATGAGGGTAGTGCAGTTGATGTCGTTTATATGGATTTCAGCAAAACCTTTGACAAGGTCCCACATGGGAGACTTATAAAGGCAAATGCACATGGGATACAGGGTAATTTGATAAAGTGGATTCAAAATTGGCTTAGTTGTAGGAGACAGAGGGTGATGACAGAAGGATGCTTTAGTGACTGGAAGCCAGTGTCTAGGGGCATAACACAGGGATCTGTGCTGGGTCTCCTATTATTTGTATTATATAAACGATATAGATGACTATGTGGGGTGTAGGATTAGTAAGTTTGTGGATGACACAAAGATTGGTCGGGTGGTTAGCAGTGAGGTTGAGTGTCTTGGGCCACAGGAAGATATAGATGGGATGGTCAAATGGGCAGATAAGTGGCAGATGGGAATTTACCCTGAAAAGTTTGGAAGGAGTAATTTGACAAGGAAGTATTCAATGAACGGCATGAAACTAGAAGTTCTGAGGAAACAAGGGACCTTGACGTGTGTCCATAGATCTCTAAAGGCGGAGGGGTATGTTAGTGGGGTGGTGAAAAAGGCATATGGGATACTTGCCTTTATCAATCGAGGCATAGATTACAAAAGTAGGGAGGTCATGTTGGAGTTGTATAGAACCTTGGTGAGGCCACAGCTGGAGTACTGTGTGCAGTTCTGGTCGCCACGTTATAGGAAAGATGTGATTGCACTGGAGGGGGTGCAGAGGAGATTCACCAGGATGTTGCCTGGGATGAAACATTTAAGTTATGAAGAGAGGTTGGATAGACTTGGGTTGTTTTTATTGGAGCAGAGAAGACTGAGGGGCGACCTGATCGACGTGTACAAGATTATGAGGGGCACGAACAGGGTGGATAGGGAGCAGCTATTCCCCTTAGTTGAAGGGTCAATCACAAGGGGACATAAGTTCAAGGTGAGGGGCAGGAGGTTTAGGGGGGATGTGATGAAAAACTTTTTTACCCAGAGGGTGGTAACAGTCTGGAATGCGCTGCCTGGGAGGGTGTGGAGGCGGGTTGCCTCACATCCTTTAAAAAGTACCTGGTTGAACACTTGGCAAGTCATAACATTCAAGGCTTTGGGCCAGTGCTGGTAAATGGGATTAGGTAGGTAGCTCAGGTGTTTCCCATGTGTCGGTGCAGACTTGATGGGCCAAAGGGCCTTTTCTGCACTGTGATTCTGTGATATAAAAACTGTGGCTACAAGAGCAGGTCAGAGGCTAGGAATCCTGCGACAAGTAATTCCAAAGCCTGTCCACCATCTACAAGGCACAAGTCAGGAGTGTGATGGAATACTGCCCACTTGCCTGGATGAGTGCAGGTTCACCAACACTCAAGAGTTTTGACATCATCCAAAAAGCAGTCAAGAGTGGCAATCCACCACACACATTGTCACTGACGAACAGTAGCAGCAGTGTGTACCATCTACAAGATGCACAGCAGGAACTTACCAAGGCTCCTTGACAGCAGGAAACCTACTGAGGCGTGACCTACCATCTAGAAGGCGGGCAGCAGATAGATGGGAACAGGCCACCTGGAGTTCCCCTCAAAGTCACTCACCATCCTGACTTGGAACCATAGCACTGTTCCTTCATGTCGCTGGATCAAAATCCTGGAACTCCCTCCCTGACACTGTGGGTGTATCTACACCCATGGACTGCAGTGGTTCATGAAGGCAGCTCACCACCACCTTCTCAAGGGGCAATTAGGGATGGGCAAAATAAATGTTGGCCCAGCCAGCGAAGCCCACAGTCTGTAAAAGAACAAAAAGAAAATCCCTGAACCCTATGTCCACTCCTCAGGGAGTGACCTGCCTGGGTAGGTTTGAGGCTCTGTGTCCATCAGGAGTGACAGTCCAGAATGGCCTGGGTCGCTGCGTGAGTCAGTGTCCACTCCCTGGGGAGGGACTGGTCTAGACGGGTCTGGGTCAGTGTCAGGCTGTGTGTGGATTCTCACTGTTGGGTGTGTGATTCTTAGGAGCAGTGTGTAACAATTTGCTGCCTAACATGGTGACTGCACTCTGACCCTGCGGATTGGATTCTCTATGAGGCCTTTTGATTTCCTGACTGTATTGCAGTGACCATCTCCAGAGGCGGGTAGCCCATACACACTCTCCTCCTTTTCCTAATCACACTCAGGATCTTGGACATCGCCCTTACCTGCTCCAATCATCATGAGGCGAGTGTGATTTCCTGAGGCGGTTGAGCCTCACCTGCACTGTGTGTTCTCCCGAACATGGTTGGTCAGCCAATCAGACAGTGAGAATCTCAGGCTGCACAGAACCCAGTTCCTCTCGCCTCAACACACACAGAGCATTCACCCACTGAAGGTAAACTGCTCTCCCTGAGCTAAGAAGTCTCTTTCAAATCATTTTTTCCTTCCATATCCTATCCCATCCTCCCTGAAGGTGCTGACTCTCACTGGGGGCAGTTCCTGAAGGTGCTCTCACTGGGGGGCAGTTCCTGTGATCTCTCTGGGGACAGTGTTCCTGATTCTGCTGAGGCTGAGGGACAGTTCCTGAAGGTGCGTGACTCTCTGGGGGGACAGTTCTGAAGGTGCTGACTCTCATGGGGACAGTTCCTGAAGGTGCTGACTTCACTGGGGACAGTTCCTGAAGGTGCTGACTCTCACTGGGGACAGTTCCTGAAGGAGCTGACTCTCACTGAGGGACAGTTCCTGAAGGAGCTGACTCTCACTGGGACAGTTCCTAAGGTGCTGACTCTCACTGGGGGACTGTGATTCTCCCTGAGGGTGTGTGATCTACCTTGAGGACAGTTTGTGTGATTCTCTATGAGTTCCTGAAGTGTGATTCTCTACAGGGTGTTTTTTCTCTATGACTCTCACTGGGGGACAGTTCTCTGAAGGTGCTGACTCTCACCTGGGAGGCGAGTCTGATTCTCCTGACAGTTCTGTGTGATTCTCCCTGAGGCATGTGCGATTCTCCCTGAGGCGCTGTGTGACTCTCCCTGAGGATGTTGACTTCTCTATGGAGGCGTGTGTGATTCTACTGAGGCATGTGTGATTCTCCTGAAGGTGGTGTTCTGAAGGTTGTTGATTCTACTGAGGCAGTGTGTGGTTCTGAAGGCGTGTTGATTCTCCTGAGGGTGTGTGACTCTCACTGGGGGTGAAGGTTCTCTATGACGGTGTTGATTCTCTATGAGGGTTGTGATTCTTCTGAGGGGGGAGTTCCTGAAGGTGCTGACTCTCACTGGGGAGTTCCTGAATGTGATTCTCCCTGGGGGTGTTCCTCTGAGGGTGGTGACTCTCTATGGAGGCTGTGTGATGTCTCTCTCAGGTGGTTTTTTCTCTGAGGCGTGCTTGATTCTCCCTGAGGGGTTGCTGATTTACTGAGGACACTGTGTGACTCTCCCTGAGGTGTGCTGTGTTTCCTGAGGCATGGACAGTTCCTGAAGGTGCTGACTCTCACTGGGGACAGTGTGTGTGTTTCTTACTGAGGACTTGGGTGATTCTACTGAGGCCTGGGGGATTCTGTCTGAGGCGGGTGTGATTCTCCCGAGGCGTGTGTGATACTCTCTGAGGCGTGTATGAATCTCTATGAGGGTGTTTGATTCTCTATGAGGCGTGTGTGATTCGCTATGAGGCGTGTGTGATTCTTTATGAGGCGTGTGTGATTCTCCCTGAGGCGTGTGTGATTCTCTATGAGGCATGTTTGATTCTGTATGAGGGAGTGTGATTCTCCTGAGGGTGTAGATCAATCTGAGGCGTGTGTGATTCTCTCTGAGGCGTGTGTGATTCTCTATGAGGGTGTGTGATTTTTCTCTATGAGGCGTGTGTGATTCTCCCTGAGGCGTGTGTGATTCTCTATGAGGCGTTTTGATTCTCTATGAGGCGTGTGCGTTTCTCTATGAGGCGTGGTGGATTCTCTATGAGGCGTGTCTGATTCTCTATGAGGCAAGTGTGATTCTCTATGAGACGTGTGTGATTTTCCCTGAGGCGTGTGAGGTCTCCTGAGGCATGTGTGATTCTCTATGAGGCATGTGTGATTCTCTATGAGGCGTGTGTGATTCTCTATGAGGCATGTGTGATTCTCTATGAGGCCAGTGTGATTCTCCCTGAGGCATGTGTGATTCTCCCTGAGGCGTGTGTGTGCCGTTGAGGCATGTTTGATTCTCTATGAGCGCGTAGTGTGATTCTGCCTGAGGTGTGTGTTATTCTCCCTTAGGCGTGTGTGATTCTCCTGAGGCGTGTATGATTCTCTATGAGGCCGTGTGATTCTCTAAGAGGCGTGTGTGATTCTCCCTGATGCGTCGTGTGATTCTCTATGAGGCATGTGTGATTCTCTATGAGCGTGCGTGAATTCTTATGAGGCATGTGTGTTTCTCCCTGAGGCGTGTGTGATTCTCTATGAGGCTTGTGTGATCTCCCTGAGGCGTGAGTGTGATTCTCTATGAGGCGTGATGTGATTCTATGAGGCGAGTGTGATTCTCTATGAGGGCGTGTTGTGATTCTCTATGAGGCATGTGGGATTCTCTATGAGGCGTGTTTATTCTCCCTCAAGGCGTGTGTGATTCTCTATGAGGCATGTGTGATTCTTTTTGAGGCGTGTCTGATTCTCCATGAGACGTGTGTGATTCTCTATGAGGCACGTGTGATTCTCCATGAGGCGTGTGTGATTCTCTAATCGGCGTGTGTGATTCTCCCTCAGGCGTGTGTGATTCTCTATGAGGCTTGTGTGATTCTACCTGAGGCGTGTGTGTGATTCTCTATGAGGCGTGTGTGATTCTCTATGAGGCGTGTGTGATTCTCCTGAGGCGTGTGTGATTCTCTGAGGCGGTGTGTGATTCTCTATGAGGGGTGTCTGATTTTCTATGAGGCGTGTGTGATTCTCCTGAGGCGTGTGTGATTCTCTATGAGGCGTGTGTGATTGTCCCTGAAGCGTCTGTTGTTTCCCTGAAGCGTGTTTGATTCTCCTGAGACGTTTGTGATTCTCCCTGATGTGTGTGTGATTCTCTGAGGCGCTGTGATTCTCTATGGGGCGTGTGTGATTCTCCCTGAAGCGTGTGTGATTCTCCCTGAGGTGTGTGTGATTCTCCCTGAGGTGTGTGTGATTCTCCTTGTGGCGTGTGTGAGCAGCACCCAGGCAAACTGCAAACAGATAAGCAGCAAGTGATATACACAGCTAAGCGATCCCACAACCAACGGATCAGATCTCTGCAGTCCTGCCACATCCAGTCGTGAATGGTGGTGGTCAATTAAACAATCCCTGGAGGAGGAGACTCCACAAATATCTGCATCTCAATGATGGGTGTGCCAGCACATCAGTGCAAAGATAAAGCTGAAGCATTTGCAACAATCTTCAGCCTGAAGTACCGAGTGGATGATCCATCTTGGCCTTCTTCGGAGGTCCCCAGCATCACAGATGCCAGTCTTCAGCCAATTCGATTCATTCTACGTTGATATCAGAAACAGCTGAAGGCACTGGATACTGTAAAGGCTATGGGCTGACAATATTCCGGCAATAGTACTGGAAGACTTGTGCTCCTGAACTTGCCGTGCTCCTCGCCAAGCTGTTGCAATACAGCTACAATACTGGCAACTTATGGTTAGTGGAAAAATTGCCCAGGTATGTTCTGTACACAAAAGCTGGACAAATCCAACCCGGGCTAATTACTGCCCATCAATCTACTCTCCATCATCAGTCAAGTAATGGAAGGGGTCAGCAACAGTGCTATCAAGCACTTGCTTAGCAATAACTGTCACTGACACCCATTTGGGTTCCATCAGGGTCACTCAGCTCCTGACCTCATTACAGCCTTGGAACATGGTCAAAGAACTGAACTCCCGAGGTGAGGTGAGAGTGACTGCCCTTGACATCAAGGCTGCATTTGACTGAGTGTGGCATCAAGGAGCCCTAGCAAACTGGAGTCAATGGGAATCAGGGGAAAAATTCTCCTCTGGTTGGAGTCATACCTGGCACAAGGAAGATGGCTGTGGTTGTTGGAGGTCAATCATACAGCTCCAGGGCATCACTGCAGGAGTTCCTCAGGGTAGTGTCCTAGGCCCAACCATCTTCAGCTGTTTCATCAATCGCCTTCCTTCCATCATAAGGTCAAAGTGGGGATGTTTGCTGATGGTTGCACAATGTTCAGCACCATTCACAACTCTCAGATACTGAAGCAGTCCATGTCCAAATGCAGCAAGATGGACAATATCCAGGATTGGGCTGACAAGTGGCAAGTAACATTTGTACCACACAAGTGCTAGGCAATGACCATCTCCAACATGAGAAAATCTAACCATCGCCCTTTGACATTCAAATGGCATTCATCACTGAATCCCCCACTATAACATCTTGGGGGTTACCATTGACCAGAAACTGAACTGGATTAGCCTGTTGCTTGCACACGAACAGGGAGAGAGCTCATCCTGAGTGAGACACAGCCAGAGTGAGTGTGGGTATTGGCAATTTGGTACACAGTGAGAATTCAATGCAGAGGGGAAGAGGTGCTCTTGCATTTTTTCCTTGCTATCCAACTTTCTTAAACCTTCAGAGTGTGGTCTTGCCCTGCTGCAGCAATAGAGGCTACAAGGGAAAGGAGTGATGGTAAGTAGTGCGTAAGTTTAGGTAAGTATTTACTACTTTAATGCTTATAGTTTAAGGTCTTTTTGTGGTTTATAGTTTGTATTCTATAGTAATGAAGATCAGAAAAGAAGGGTTCTAGAATAATTGATTTAAAAGGTTTAATTTAAGGGATAAGTCATGGTAGGAGAGCTCAAAGCCGTGGTGTGCTCCTCGTGCTCCATGTGGGAAGCCGGGGACATTTCCAGTGGCCAGGAGCAGCATGTGTGCAGGAAGTGTGACCAGCTGCAACTCCTGGAAGCTTGGGTTTCAGAGCTGGAACAGCGGCTGGGGACACTGTGGAGCATCAGCGAGTCTGAGAGCATGGTGGATATTTAGAGAGGTGGTCATACCGCAGCTGAAGGGGGCTTGAGGAAGGAAGGGAATGGGTGACCACCAGGCAGTCCAAGAGAAACAGGCAGGTAGTTCAGGAGTCCCCTGGGGTCCAGCTCGCCAATCGGTATTCCATTTTGGAGGCTGCTGAGGGCGCTGGTTCCTCCGGGAGTGCAGACAGAGTCAAGTTTCTGGCACCACAAGCAGTGTCTGTACAGGAGGAGAGGAGAGAGGAAGAGCAATAGTAATAGGGGATTCTATAGTCAGGGGAACAGATAGCCGTCACGTGACTCCAGGATGGTGTGTTGCTCCCTGGTGCCAGGGTCTGGGATGTCTCTGAACAGCTGCAGGGCATCCTGAAGGGGGAGGGTGATAAGGCAGAGGTCATGGTACATGTTGGTACCAATGACATAAGTAGAAAGAGGGATAGGTCTTGCTTCAAGAATTCAGGGAGTAGGCAGTAGACTAAAAAGTAAGACTCTCGGGTTGTAATCTCTGGATTACTCCCAGTGCACGTGCTAGCGAGCTCAGAAATAGGAGAATAGTGCAGATGAATACGTGGCTTAAGCGTTGATGCAGGAGGAGGGTTTTAGATTCCTGGATCACTGGGACCGTTTTAGGGAAGGTGGGACCTGTACAATTGGGACAGTCTACATCTGAACCAGAACGGGGCAAACATCCTTGCGGGTGGGTTTGCTAGTGCTGTCAGGAGGAGTTTAAACTAATTCGGCAGGGGGAGGAGACACAGAATATTAGCAGAACAGGGACACATCATAATACAGTAAAACAATCAAGTCAGAGGGAGTACAGCTGCATTAAGTTTCAAGGGAGTAAGGCAAGGCTGGATGGCCTCTACTTTAATGCAGGAATATTACCATAGAGGTCATGCTTAACAAATTTGATTGAATTTTTTGAGGTGACCAGGTGTGTAGATGAGGGTAGTGCAGTTGATGTCGTTTATATGGATTTCAGCAAAACCTTTGACAAGGTCCCACATGGGAGACTTATAAAGGCAAATGCACATGGGATACAGGGTATTTGATAAAGTGGATTCAAAATTGGCTTAGTTGTAGGAGACAGAGGGTGATGACAGAAGGATGCTTTAGTGACTGGAAGCAGTGTCTAGGGGCATAACACAGGGATCTGTGCTGGGTCTCCTATTTTTTGTTTTATATAAACGATATAGATGACTATGTGGGGTGTAGGATTTGTAAGTTTGTGGATGACACAAAGATTGGTCGGGTGGTTAGCAGTGAGGTTGAGTGTCTTGGGCCACAGGAAGATATAGATGGGATGGTCAAATGGGCAGATAAGTGGCAGATGGAATTTAACCTGAAAGTTGGAAGGAGTAATTTGACAAGGAAGTATTCAATGAACGGCATGAAACTAGAAGTTCTGAGGAACAAAGGGACCTTGACGTGTGTCCATAGATCTCTGAAGGGCGGAGGGGTATGTTAGTGGGGTGGTGAAAAAGCATTTGGGTACTTGCCTTTATCAATCGAGGCATAGATTACAAAAGTAGGGAGGTCATGTTGGAGTTGTATAGAACCTTGGTGAGGCCACAGCTGGAGTACTGTGTGCAGTTCTGGTCGCCACGTTATAGGAAAGATGTGATTGCACTGGAGGGGGTGCAGAGGAGATTCACCAGGATGTTGCCTGGGATGAAACATTTAAGTTATGAAGAGAGGTTGGATAGACTTGGGTTGTTTTCATTGGAGCAGAGAAGACTGAGGGGCGACCTGATCGACGTGTACAGATTATGAGGGCACGAACAGGGTGGATAGGGCATAATACATAATACATAATACTAAGGAATTCCCCTTAGTTGAAGGGTCAATCACAAGGGGACATAAGTTCAAGGTGAGGGCAGGAGGTTTAGGGGGGATGTGAGGAAAAACTTTTTTACCCAAAGTGTGGTAACGGTCTGGAATGCGCTGCCTGGGAGGGTGGTGGAGGCGGGTTGCCTCCCATCCTTTAAAAAGTACTGGATGAGCACTTGGTATGTCACAACATTCAAGGTTATGGGCCAAGTGCTTATAAATGGGATTAGGTAGGGTAGCTCAGGTGTTTCCCATGTGTCGGTGCAGACTTGATGGGCCAAAGGGCCTTTTCTGCACTGTGATTCTGTGATATAAAAACTGTGGCTACAAGAGCAGGTCAGAGGCTAGGAATCCTGCGACAAGTAATTCAAAGCCTGTCCACCATCTACAAGGCACAAGTCAGGAGTGTGATGGAATACTGCCCACTTGCCTGGATGAGTGCAGGTTCACCAACACTCAAGAAGTTTGACATCATCCAGCCAAAAAGCAGTCAAGAGATTGGCACCACATCCACAAACATTCACACTCCATCACTGACGAACAGTAGCAGCAGTGTGTACCATCTACAAGATGCACAGCAGGAACTTACCAAGCTCCTTAGACAGCACCTTCCAAACCTACGACTGCTACCATCTAGAGGACAAGGGCAGCAGATAGATGGGAACACCACCACCTGGAAGTTTCCCTCAAAGTCACTCACCATCCTGACTTGGAACCATAGCACTGTTCCTTCACTGTCGCTGGATCAAAATCCTGGAATCCCTCCCTAACAGCACTGTGGGTGTATCTACACCACATGGACTGCAGCGGTTCAAGAAGGCAGCTCACCACCACCTTCTCAAGGGCAATTAGGGATGGGCAAATAAATGTTGGCCCAGCCAGCGAAGCCCACAGTCTGTAAAAGAACAAAAGAAAATCCCTGAACCCTATGTCCACTCCTCAGTGGAGTGACCTGCCTGGGTAGGTTTGAGGCTCTGTGTCCATCAGGGAGTGACCAGTCCAGAATGGCCTGGGTCGCTGCGTGAGTCAGTGTCCACTCCCTGGGGAGGGACTGGTCTAGACGGGTCTGGGTCAGTGTCAGGCTCTGTGTCCAGCACTGGATTCTCACTGTTGGTTAATGAGGAGCCGGGGGTCAGTAACAATTTGCTGCCTAACATGGTGATGCACTCTGACCTCTGACCCGGATTCACAATGCTGCTTTTTTGCCCTTTGGATTGACTGTATTGCAGTGACCATCTCCAGAAACACCCTAGTACCACTCTCCTCCTTTTCCTAAATTCACACTCAGGATCTTGGACATCGCCCTTACCTGCTCCAAATCATAGCAAGAGTGGATCAGTGCAGAACCGGGATGGTCCAGTCAGCCACACCCCTGCAGTCTCGTCCACATCGAACATGGTGGTCCAGCCAATCAGACAGTGAGAATCTCAGGTGCACAGAACCAGTTCCTCTCGCCTCAACACAACACACAGAGCATTCACCCACTGAAAGGTAAACTGCTCTCCCAGCTAAGAGTCTCTTTCAAATCAGTTTTTCCTTCCATATCCTATCCCATCCTCCCTGAAGGTGCTGACTCTCAGGGGGGAACAGTTCCTGAAGGTGCTGACTCTCACTGGGGGACAGTTCCTGAAGGTGCTGACTCTCACTGGGGGACAGTTCCTGAAGGTGCTGACTCTCACTGGGGGCAGTTCCTGAAGGTGCTGCCTCGCACTGGGAGACAGTCCCGGAAGGTGCTGACTCTCACTGGGGGACAGTTCCTAAATGTGCTGACTCTCACTGGGGGACAGTTCATGAAGGAGCTGACTCTCACTGGGGCACAATTCCTGAAGGTGCTGACTCTCACTGGGGGACAGTTCCTGAAGGTGCTGACTCTCACTGGGGGACAGTTCCTGAAGGTGCGGACTCTCACTGGGGGACAGTTCCTGAAGGTGCTGACTGTCGCTAGGGGCCAGTTTCTGAAGGTGCTGATTCTCACTGGGAGACAGTTCCTGAAGGTGCTGACTCACTGGGGGACAATTCCTGAAGGTGCTGACACTCACTGGGGGACAATTCCTGAAGGTGCTGACTCTCACTCGGGGGCAGTTCCTGAAGGTGCTGACTCTCACTGCGGGACAGTTCCTGAAGGAGCTGACTCTCACTGGGGACAGTTGCTGAAGGAGCTGACTCTCACTGGGAGACAGTTCCTGAAGATGCTGACTCTCACTGGGGGATAGTTCCTGAAGGTGCTGACTCTCACTGGGGGATAGTTCCTGAAGGTGCTGACCTCACTGGGGGACAGTTCCTGAAGGTGCTGACTCTCACTGGGGGGACAGTTCCTGAAGGTCCTGACTCTCACTGGGGGACAGTTCCTGAAGGTGCTGACTCTAACTGGGGGGACAGTTCCTGAACGTGCTCTCACTGGGGACAGTTCCTGAAGGTGCTGATCTCACTGGGGGAGTTCCTGAAGGTGCTGTCTCACTGGGGACAATTCCTGAAGGTGCTGACTCTCACTGGGGGGTCTGGGGAGGTGCTGGTGGTGTTGAGGGAGTTTTTAATCTTTCAGATTCATAGTTCCAACAAAATATTCCCCATAATATCTTAATTGATGTCAGTCAGTCACTGCTACGGTTTCTGTCTAAAGTGAGGGTCAGTCTCTTTATCGAGTTATTCCCTTACATCTGTGACCTTGCTCGATGCAGTGCTCCCAGTGAATCCAGTGATTCCAGTGGTTCTGTGGTTGTTACAGTGTCAGTGTGACTCGCTCTCTACTGTAAGAGTTTAGATGCTGACCCAGATCTCACAGCATATAAAGTCTTACTGTTCTGTGAAACGAGCCTTCGATGTACAGGCTCCAAGACGAGTCCTCGCTACCTGGGAACACATAGCAACAGGATCATTAGTACTGCTCAGCCCCGGTTCCCTTCCCAGAACCACACTCACTCCCAGCAGGGCTCACTCCCAGCTTTCAGGTTCCCTGTACACGATTGGGAGAGACATTGATGATGACCAACAGAGGCACTCAGGCCTGCTCCCTGACTCTCTGTGTGTTACAGCAAACAAACTTTTAATAATTAATAATAATTAACTAAATTACATTATTAACAACCAAAAAAACTCAACCAATGGAGTGAGAGCCAGATTAATTAACCAGCAGCTGATGAGCTATCAATTATTAATAAAAGAATCCTCTATCAGCTACTGGAATGAAATCCCTCAGATCAGGATTTCCACCAATAACTGGTGCCTCTCAAAAATCAGATTTTATTTAAAGATCTTTCCCGCATCAACTTTTAAATATCCCCTGGAATCAGATGAATGAATACTTCACATCCGTCTTCACCAAGAGAATGAGGATGAAGGTATGGAACTTGGGGGAGAGAGACTGCGAGGTTCTTGAGCAAATTGATATAGGGAGTGACAAGGTGCTGGAGGTGTTGGCAGGTTTAAAAGTGGACAAATCTCCAGGTCCAGATGATTTGTGTCCCAGATTGCTGAGGGAGGCAAGGGAGGAGATCGCAGGGCTCTGAACCAAATTTTTAATTCCTCTCTGGCCACGGGGGAGGTGCCAGAGGACTGGAGAACAGCTAATGTGGTTTGCTATTTAAGAAGGGTTGTAGAGATAAGCCAGGGACTACAGGCCAGTGAGTCTCATGTCAGTGCTAGGGAAAACTATTGGAGAAAATTCTGAAGGAGAGAATCTATCTCCACTTGGAGAGGCAAGGTTTTATCAGGGATAGTCAGCAGGGTGGGTGTGGGGGCTGGGGGGCAGTGGGGGGGGGGCAGTGGGGGGAGGGTGGGGAGGTGGGGGGCTGTGGGGATAAGGGCTGGGAGGGTGGGTATGGGGAGGTGTGGGGGTCTAGGGGGAGGGTTGTGGGGTTGGGGGGGTGGACAGAGGGGGACTGTGCGGGGTGTGATGGTGGGGGTGGGGGGGGGGGGGGGGGGGGGGGGGGGGGGGGGGGGGGGGGGGGGGGGGGGGGGGGGGGGGGGGGGGGGGGGGGGGGGGGGGGGGGGGGGGGGGGGGGGGGGGGGGGGGGGGGGGGGGGGGGGGGGGGGGGGGGGGGGGGGGGGGGGGGGGGGGGGGGGGGGGGGGGGGGGGGGGGGGGGGGGGGGGGGGGGGGGGGGGGGGGGGGGGGGGTGGGGGGGGGGGGGGGGGGGGGGGGGGGGGGGGGGGGGGGGGGGGGGGGGGGGGGGGGGGGGGTGGGGGGGGGGGGGGGGGGGGGGGGGGGGGGGGGGGGGGGGGGGGGGGGGGGGGGGGGGGGGGGGGGGGGGGGGGGGGGGGGGGGGGGGGGGGGGGGGGGGGGGGGGGGGGGGGGGGGGGGGGGGGGGGGGGGGGGGGGGGGGGGGGGGGGGGGGGGGGGGGGGGGGGGGGGGGGGGGGGGGGGGGGGGGGGGGGGGGGGGGGGGGGGGGGGGGGGGGGGGGGGGGGGGGGGGGGGGGGGGGGGGGGGGGGGGGGGGGGGGGGGGGGGGGGGGGGGGGGGGGGGGGGGGGGGGGGGGGGGGGGGGGGGGGGGGGGGGGGGGGGGGGGGGGGGGGGGGGGGGGGGGGGGGGGGGGGGGGGGGGGGGGGGGGGGGGGGGGGGGGGGGGGGGGGGGGGGGTGGGGGGGGGGGGGGGGGGGGGGGGGGGGGGGGGGGGGGGGGGGGGGGGGGGGGGGGGGGGGGGGGGGGGGGGGGGGGGGGGGGGGGGGGGGGGGTGGGGGGGGGGGGGGGGGGGGGGGGGGGGGGGGGGGGGGGGGGGGGGGGGGGGGGGGGGGGGGGGGGGGGGGGGGGGGGGGGGGGGGGGGGGGGGGGGGGGGGGGGGGGGGGGGGGGGGGGGGGGGGGGGGGGGGGGGGGGGGGGGGGGGGGGGGGGGGGGGGGGGGGGGGGGGGGGGGGGGGGGGGGGGGGGGGGGGGGGGGGGGGGGGGGGGGGGGGGGGGGGGGGGTGGGGGGGGGGGGGGGGGGGGGGGGGGGGGGGGGGGGGGGGGGGGGGGGGGGGGGGGGGGGGGGGGGGGGGGGGGGGGTGGGGGGGGGGGGGGGGGGGGGGGGGGGGGGGGGGGGGGGGGGGGGGGGGGGGGGGGGGGGGGGGGGGGGGGGGGGGGGGGGGGGGGGGGGGGGGGGGGGGGGGGGGGGGGGGGGGGGGGGGGGGGGGGGGGGGGGGGGGGGGGGGGGGGGGGGGGGGGGGGGGGGGGTGGGGGGGGGGGGGGGGGGGGGGGGGGGGGGGGGGGGGGGGGGGGGGGGGGGGGGGGGGGGGGGGGGGGGGGGGGGGGGGGGGGGGGGGGGGGGGGGGGGGGGGGGGGGGGGGGGGGGGGGGGGGGGGGGGGGGGGGGGGGGGGGGGGGGGGGGGGGGGGGGGGGGGGGGGGGGGGGGGGGGGGGGGGGGGGGGGGGGGGGGGGGGGGGGGGGGGGGGGGGGGGGGGGGGGGGGGGGGGGGGGGGGGGGGGGGGGGGGGGGGGGGGGGGGGGGGGGGGGGGGGGGGGGGGGGGGGGGGGGGGGGGGGGGTGGGGGGGGGGGGGGGGGGGGGGGGGGGGGGGGGGGGGGGGGGGGGGGGGGGGGGGGGGGGGGGGGGGGGGGGGGGGGGGGGGGTGGGGGGGGGGGGGGGGGGGGGGGGGGGGGGGGTGGGGGGGGGGGGGGGGGGGGGGGGGGGGGGGGGGGGGGGGGGGGGGGGGGGGGGGGGGGGGGGGGGGGGGGGGGGGGGGGGGGGGGGGGGGGGGGGGGGGGGGGTGGGGGGGGGGGGGGGGGGGGGGGGGGGGGGGGGGGGGGGGGGGGGGGGGGGGGGGGGGGGGGGGGGGGGGGGGGGGGGGGGGGGGGGGGGGGGGGGGGGGGGGGGGGGGGGGGGGGGGGGGGGGGGGGGGGGGGGGGGGGGGGGGGGGTGGGGGGGGGGGGGGGGGGGGGGGGGGGGGGGGGGGGGGGGGGGGGGGGGGGGGGGGGGGGGGGGGGGGGGGGGGGGGGGGGGGGGGGGGGGGGGGGGGGGGGGGGGGGGGGGGGTGGGGGGGGGGGGGGGGGGGGGGGGGGGGGGGGGGGGGGGGGGGGGGGGGGGGGGGGGGGGGGGGGGGGGGGGGGGGGGGGGGGGGGGGGGGGGGGGGGGGGGGGGGGGGGGGGGGGGGGGGGGGGGGGGGGGGGGGGGGGGGGGGGGGGGGGGGGGGGGGGGGGGGGGGGGGGGGGGGGGGGGGGGGGGGGGGGGGGGGGGGGGGGGGGGGGGGGGGGGGGGGGGGGGGGGGGGGGGGGGGGGGGGGGGGGGGGGGGGGGGGGGGGGGGGGGGGGGGGGGGGGGGGGGGGGGGGGGGGGGGGGGGGGGGGGGGGGGGGGGGGGGGGGGGGGGGGGGGGGGGGGGGGGGGGGGGGGGGGGGGGGGGGGGGGGGGGTGGTGAGGCTGGAGTTTCATTGCTTCTTTGTGCTTGGAATCCTCAGGGGAGGAAGGTGTGTTTTTTATTACTGTGGGATGTGGACTGTGTTTCTTTCACTGTACAAATGTTTTAAATGTGATAAGTACTGGATCATTTACCAACTGATTTTTGAGGGGTATTCATGACTGGATGATTTGCTGCGATTTCTGCACTTGGCTCTTCATTTGGGATCAGCAGAGCCAGGCAGCAGCAGAATGTGAGCCTGCACTGCCACAGTGTGGCACATTTGGAATTGCTGTAATTCACAAGCCAGTGAAAACAGAAAACACTCCTCAGCAATTCAGGACATCTGCAGGGCGGAGATCTGAGTTATCTTTTATGTTGGTTTCGGAGGATTGATGATTGTTGCCTACCTATTAGGAATTTGCAGAATCTCCTTTTAAAGGACAATGTTGCTCAACTGTAAAATCAAGCCACTTTAAAAGGACAAAGGCAAAATAGCAGATGCTGGAAATCTGAAACAAAAACAAAAATGCTGGAAAAACTCAGTAGAATCTGGCTGCGTCTGTTGGTGAGGAAAACCGAGTTAATGTTTTGAGTCTGTATGTCTCTTCGTCAGAGCAGAAGAAGGGTCTGAAGAAGAGTCATAGGACTCGAAACGCTAACTCTGTCTTTCCACAGATGCTGTCAAACTGCTAAATTTAAAAGGACTCCTTTACACATTTCGATTATAATCTTGTTTATCTCACTTTGCTTTCGAATGGCGGTTATTCATCAAAACTTCCTATCCGAACACATTTCTTTTCTCTTTACTCGTCCCATTACCACTTGCTTTGGTTCTGCCCCACCAACTCTTCTTAATTTAATCCCTCCAGTCTTCTGCCCTTTCACAGATCTTCCCTTTTGTTTTTTATCCACTCCACCAACCCCCACATTTAACTTAAATAAAACTGTTACACTTCGAAATTTCCAAGACCAGCATTTGTTACCCGGAAAAACTTGCTCGGCCATTTCAGGGGGGCTGTTAATTAAGAATCAACCAATTTCTATGGGTCTGGAGTCACATGTGGGCCAGGACCGGGTAAGGATGGCCGATTTCCTTCCTTAAAGGACATTAGTGAACCAGCATCTTAATCCACAAGTTAAATTCAAGCACTCTGGCTCCTCCTTTTACTGTTTTTTGAGCTCTATGGATTGACCTCAGCGAAGTGCAGGGTCGGAAATCCAACCAGACAACCTCAGAACAAATAACTGTTGAGTGCGTAAGAGCTCTGTTGACAGGAGCTGATACAAGGGCAAGCTTGAATCTATCGAGAATGTGAATGTGAAGAGGTTGCTGAGTGGATTTGTTTGCAGTTTGGATCTGGCAGCAAATGTCAGCTGAAGCGAAACAGAGTGTCGAACAAAAAGGAGTGGAGACCTTCCAAACTCACCACCCAACCTCACTTCCACGGCCAAAACTCAAATATCCAAAGCTCTTTAATCTCGCACTGAAACATGCAATGCGCAGCTCACTGCCAATCCTGGGCTCAAATTGCAAACAGACACAATATGAAAAATTCAATTGTAATATCAGGGATTATTCACATGAGATTCAAAGAACTCTCCTCTTACTCACCACACAATCTCACGTTTACTATATATTAATGACTTTTCCAAATGTAGCAAACTGTGTGGGACAGAAGGCAACAATGGGAGACCATCACTCAGGCTTGAAGTCATGTTACGGAGCAGAGAGTCTGGATTATAGCTCCAGTATGTGGCAAACATTCACTCAGCTCTGTTTGGGGTAACATGAGAGAATTGAGCTCAGTGGTCCGGGTTCATGAATCTGACAGAACAAGGGTGGTAGTCCACTACTCAGTGCTGTGGTAAGGGTCACTCATGTGCAACTGTACAGCGTCACTGTTTATTCCGGGTAAGGGTCACTCACTGTGCAACTGTACAGAGTCGCTCTTTATTCACGGGTAGGATCACTCACTGTGTAACAGTACAGAGTGACTGTTTATTAAGGGTAAGGGTCACTCACTGTGTAACTGTACAGAGTCACTGTTTATCAGAGTAAGGATCACTCACTGTGTAACTGTACAGGGTCATGTTTATTCAGGGTAAGGATCACTCACTGTGTAACTGTACAGGACACTGTTTATTCAGGGTAAGGATCACTCATTGTGTAATGTACACTTTGGACCAGAGTCACTGTTTATTCAGGGTAAGGGTCACTCACTGTGTAAACTGTACAGAGTCACTGTTATTGAGGGTAAGGGTCACTCACTGTGTAACTGTACAGAGCACTGTTTATTCAGGGTAAGGGTCACTCACTGTGTAACTGTACAGAGTGCACTGTTTATTCAGGGTAAGGTCACTCACTGGGTAACTGTTACAGAGTACAGGTCATGTTCTATCAGGGTAGGGTCACTCACTGTGTAACGTAAAGAGTGGAACTGTTTATTCAGGGTAAAGGTCACTCACTGTGTAACTGTACAGAGTCACTGTTTTATTCAGGGTAAGGATCACTCAATGTAGAATCTAAGAGTCACTGGTTTTCAGCAGGGGTATGGGTCACTCTCTGTGTAACTGTACAGAGTCACTGTTTATCAGGGAAGGGTTCACTCATTGTGTAATGTACAGAGTCTCTGTTTATTCAGGGTAAGGTCACTACTGTGTGTAAATGTAGTGAGTCACTGTTTATTCGGGTAAGGATCACTTTTGTGTAACTGTACAGAGTCACTGTTTATTCAGGTTAAGGGATCACTCAATGTAGAAACTTACAGAGTCAGTGGTTATTCAGCAGGGTAAGGGTCACTCTGTGTAACTGTTGTGAGTCACTGTTTATTCAGGGTAAGGGTCACTCACTGTGTAACTGTAAGAGTATCATGTTTATTCAGAGTAAGGATCACTCACTGTGTAACTGTACAGAGTCACTGTTTATTCAGGGTAAGGGTCACTCATGTGCAAGTGTACAGACGTCACTGTTATTCAGGGTAAAAGTCACACTGTGTAACTGTCAGAGTCACTGTTTATTCAGTGTAAGGATCACTCACTGTGTAACTGTACAGAGTCACTGTTTCTTCAGGGTAATGATCACTCACTGTGTAACTGTACAGAGTCACTGTTTTTTGAGTGAGAAGGTCAATCACTGTGTAACTGTACAGAGTCACTGATTATTCAGGGTAGGGTCCACTCACTGTGTAACTGTACAGTGTCACTTATTTTTCAGGGTAAGGATCACTTCATGGGTAACTGTACAGAGTGACTGTTTATTCAGGGTAAGGGTCACTCACTGTGTAACTGTACAGAGTCACTGATTATTCAGGGTAAGGTCCACTCACCGTGTAACTGTACAGAGTCACTGTTTATTCAGGGTAAGGGTCACTCACTGGGTAACTGTACAGAGTCACTGTTTATTCAGGGTAAGGGTCATCACTGTTAACTGTACAGAGTACTGATTATTCAGGGTAAGGATCACTCACCTGTGCAACTGTACCGAGTCACTGATTATTCAGGGTAAGGATCAATCACTGTGTAACTGTACAGAGTCACTGTTTATTCAGGGTAAGGATCACTCACTGTGTAACTGTACAGAGTCACTGTTTATTCAGCGGTAAGATCACTCCTGTGTAACTGTACAGAGTCACTGTTTATTCAGGGTAAGATCACTCACTGTGTAACCTGTACAGAGTCACTGTTTATTCAGGGTAAGGGTCATTCAGTGTGTAACTGTACAGTGTCTCTGTTTATTCAGTGTAAAGATCATCACTGTGAACTGTACAGAGTCACTGTTTATTCAGGGTTAAGGATCACTCAGTGGTAACTGTACAGAGTAATGATTATTCTGGGTAAGGATCACTCACGCATTCTGCACAGATTCACTTATTCAGGATATAAAGGAGTCACTGTATATTCAGCGCGGGGTTCACTCACTGTTTAACTACAAAGAGAGACTGTTTATTCAGAGTAAGGGTCACTCACTGTGTAACTGTGTAGAGTCACTGATTATCCAGGGTAAGATCACTACTGTATAAACTGTACCAAGAGTCACTGATTATCAGGGTAAAGATCATTCACTGTGTAACTGTGTAGAGTCACTGTTTATTCAGGATGGGGATCACCTCATGTTTAACTGTAAAGAGAAACTGTTTATTCAGGGTAAGGATCACTCACTGTGTAACTGTGTAGAGTCACTGATTTAGGGTAAAGATCACTCACTGTGTAACTGTACATAGTCAATGTTTATCAGTGGTAAAGATCACTCAATGTGTAACTGTCCAGAGTCACTGATTATCAGGGTAAAGATCATTCACTGTGTAACTGTCCAGAGTCACGGTTTATCAGGGTAAAGATCACTTAAAGTGTTAACTGTACGAGTCACTGTTTATTCAGAGTAAGAATCACTCACTATGTAACGAGACTGGTTATGTATAATTCAGGTAAGGGTCACTCGCTGTGTAACTGTACAGAGTGACTGTTTATCAGGGTAAGGATCACTCACTGTGTTTTAACTGTACAGCGTCACTGTTTATTCAGAGTAAGGATCACTATGTGTAACTGTACAGAGTCACTGTGTATTCAGGGTAAGGGTCACTCACTGTGTAACTGTACAGATTCACTGTTTATTCGGGTAAGGGTCATTCATGTGTAACTGTACAGAGTCACTGTTTATTCAGGGTAAGGATCACTCACTGTTGTAACTGTACAGATTCACTGTTTATTCAGGGTAAGGGTCATTCACTGTGTAAACTGTACAGAGTCACTGTTTATTCAGGGTAAGGATCACTCACTGTGTAACTGTACAGAGTTCACTGTTTATTCAGTGTAAGGATCACTCATGGCGTTCCAGCACGGATTCACTTATTCAGGTTATCAAGGAGTCACTGTTTATTCAGGATCGGGATCACTCACTGTTTAACTGCAAAGTGAAACTGTTTATTCAGGATAAAGATCACTGACTGTGTAATGTGCAGGGTGATTGTTTATTCAGGGTTAGGATCACCTCACTGTGTAATGTTAGATCACTGTTTATTTATTCAGGGTAAGGGTCACTCACTATGTACAGTACAGAGCACTGATCATTCAGGTTAAGGATCACTCATGTGTAACGTACAGAGTCACTGTTTTATTCAGTGTATGGATCACACAGGCGTTCCAGCACAGGTTTTTACTAATTCAGGGCATCAAAGGCGTCATGTTTATTTCAGGATGGGGATCACTCACTGTTTACTGCAAAGAGATTCTGTTATTCAGGATAAAGATCACGCACTGTTGTAACTGTACATGGTGACTGTTTATTTAGGGTAATGTGTCATCTCTGTGTACGTACAGAGTCATGTTTATTCAGGGTAAGGATCACTCACTGTTAACTGTAGAAGTCAATGTTTATTCAACAGCGTAAGGATCACTCACTGTGTAAGAGTACAGAGTAATTGTTTATTCAGTGTAAGGGCATTCAGTGTGTAACTGTACAGATTCACTGCTTATTCAGGATAAGGATCCTCTGGCGTCCTGCACAGATTCACTTATTCAGGGTATCAAAGGAGTCACTGTTAATAGGTTGGGATCACTCGCTGTTTAACTGCAAAGAGAAACTGTTTATTCAGTTTAAGGGACGCTCACTCTGTAACTGTAAGTAGTCACTGTTTATTCAGCAGGGGTATGGATTAGTCACTGTGTAACTGTACAGAGTCATTGTTTATTAGGATAAGGGTCACTCATGGTGCAACTGTACGAGTCACTGTTCATTCATGGCAAGGATCACTCCTGTGAAGATCACTGTTTCTTCAGGGTAAGGATCACTCACTGCGTAACTGTGCAGAGAAAATGTTTATACATGCCAAGGATCAATTGCTGTGTACCTGCAGAGTCACTGTTTATTTAGGATGCTAAGGATCACTCAACTGTTGAACTGCAGAGAGTGTCTGTTATTAGGGTAAGGATCATGTACTGTGTTAAAATACAGAGTCCACTGTTTTTTCATGCCAAGGAATCAATCACCTGTGTAATATAAGAGTCACTGTTTATTTAGCAGTGTTAGGAGCACCCTCTGTGTAATGTACAAAGTCACTGTTTATTCAGTGTAGAATCACTCACTATGTAGCTGTACAGAGTACTGATTAGTCAGGGCAAAGATCACTCACTGTGTAACTGTGTAGAGCTCATGTTTATTCAGGATGGGGGATCACTCACTGTTTAAACTGCAAGAGAAACTGTTTATTCAGGGTAAGGATCACTCACTGTGTAACTGTGTAGAGTCATTCTGATTATCAGGGTAAAGATCATCACTGTGTAAACTGTACAGAGTCACTGTTTTCCAGGGTAAAGATCACTCACTGTGTAACTGTCCAGTGTCACTGATTCCTGGGTAAAGATCATCACTGTGTAACTGTCCAGAGTCATGTTTATCAGGGTAAAGATCAATCAATGTGTAAATCTACAGAGTCACTGTTTATTCAGAGTAAGGATCACTCACCATGTAACAAGACAGAATTATGTTTATTCAGGGTAAGGGTCACTCGCTGTGTAACAGACAGAGTGACTGTTTATTCAGGGTAAGGGTCATTCACTGTGTAACTGTACCAGAGTCACTGTTTATTCAGAGTAAGGGTCATTCACTGTGTAACTGTACAGTCACTGTTTATTCAGGGTAAGGGTCTTCACTGTGTAACTGTACAGAGTCACTGTTTATTCAGAGTAAGGGTCATTCACTGTGTAACTGTACAGAGTCACTGTTTATTCAGAGTAATGGTCATTCACTGAGTAACTGTACAGAGTCACTGTTTATTCAGGGTAAGGGTCATTCACTGCGTAACTGTACAGAGTCACTGTTTATTCAGGGTAAGGGTCATTCACTGTGTAACTGTACAGAGTAACTGTTTATTCAGGGTAAAGGGTCATTCACTGTGTAACTGTACAGAGTCATTGTTTATTAGAGTAAGGGGTCATTCACTGTGATATGTACAGAGTCATGTTTATTCAGTGTAAGGGTCATTCCTGTGTAACTGTACAGAAGTCACTGTTTATTCAGTGTAAGGGTCATTCACTGTGCAACTGTAGAGTCACTGTTTATTCAGAGTAAGGATCACACACGGCGTTCTGCACAGATTCACTTATTCAGGGTATCAAGGAATACTTTTTATTCAGGCTGTGGGATCACTCACTGTTTAACTGCAAAGAGAAACTGTTTATTCAGGATAAAGATCACTGACTGGTGTAACTGGAGGGTGATTGTCTATTCCAGGGTTAGGATCACTCACTGTGTAAACTGTACAGATCATGTTTTTTCAGGGGTAAGGACCTCACTGTGTAACAGTACAGAGTAACTGATTATTCAGGATACGGATCACTCACTATGTAATGTACAGAGTCACTGTTTATTCAGCGTAAGGGTCACTCACTATGTAAAATTACAGAGTAACTGATTATTCAGGGTAAAA